>NW_020172826.1:1143190-1175881 GCF_003031525.2 Neophocaena asiaeorientalis asiaeorientalis | reverse complement strand
GAGAGCTTGGGATAAGTATACATCCATGAAACCATCACCATCATCAAGGCATAGACAATCCATCATCTCCCAAAGTTTCTCCCACCCCCTCCATTATTATTATCATTTTGTGGTAAGAATACAACATAAGATGTACCCTTTTAGCAAATTTTAGCAATGTATTATTAGCTATAGGCACTATGCTGTATGGTGGATCTCCAGAATTTATTTATCTTGCATAATTAAAACTTTGTACTCCTTGACCATAACCTCTCCATTTGCCCCCAGCCCCTGGCAACAACCATTCTACTCTCTGCTTCTATGATTTCGACTGTTTTAGATTCCACACATAAATGCAACTGTACAGTATTTGTCTTTCTGTTTCTGGTTTCTTTCACTTAGCATAATACCCTTCAGGTCCATCCATGTTGTTGCAAATGGCAGGATTTCCTTCTTTTTTAAGGATAAATCATTTTCCATTGCATGTGTATATATACCATCATTTATCCATCATTCATCTGTTGATGGACATTTAAGTTGTTTCCATGTCTCAGTTATTGTGGAAAATGCTGCAGTGAACATGGGACTGCAGGTATCTCTTTTAGATCCTGATTTCAATTCTTTTGGATAAATACCCAAAAGTGGGATTTCTGGATCATATGGTAGTTCTAGTTTTAATTTTTTGAGGAACCTCCATACTGTTTTCCATAGTGGCTGGCTGCACCAATCTATGTTCTCACCAACAGTGTAAGAGGGTTCTCTTTTCTCTAACCCTCACAAACACTTATCCTTTTTTTTTTTAAAACTAATAGCCATCCCAACAGGTGTGAAGTGATACTTCACTGTGGTTTTGATTTGCATTTTTCTGATGATTAGTGATATTGAACACCCTTTCACATATCTGTTGGCCGTGTGTACGTCTTTTTTGGAAAAATGTCTATTCAGGTCTTTTGCCCATTTTTAAATTGGATTATTTGTTTTTCTGCTATTGAGTTGTAGGGGTTCCTTATATATATCAGAATGTAGGTTGAGATTTTTTAGTTTGATGTAATCCCACTTGTTTAGTTTTGCTTTCGGTGTCATATCGAAAAAATCGTTCTAAGGCCAATGTCAAGGAAATTTTCCCCTATGTTTTCTTCTAGGAGCTTTATGGTTTCAGCATTTATGTTTAAGTTTGTAATCCATTTTTAGTTGATTTCTTCCCTTTGTTTCTATCCATCTTATTTCTTCTCTCCAAAAAAGCAGACATAGCAGAAATGTGCATTGAAATAGAAAGCATAAGGTAAAAACAAAACAAAATACCCAGCCAATTATGAATCCTGAAACTTTTCTTGAATGCCTCCTGTGTGTTTAATTGCAAATGTTTTTAAGAGGTAAAAATATTTAAAAATACAAATAGAATTCCAGTAAAAAAAAAATCTCTCCTCAGAGTACCTAGAAAATTTATATTTAAGCTCAGCTTAAAATTCTACTAGGAGTGGAGAAGAATAAACAGACCCAAGTCATAGGGGAAATGACAGAATTTGGTAATTGGTCTGATAAACCAGAAAAGGGTATTCTAGGTGCCTGCAATAACTACCCACCCCCAAGACCATGGGAAGACCCATATATAGGCATATGTTTATTTCTAGGCACATTTCGAACCTTAGAGAATGGCCTTATCACAGGTAGGTACACCATTAGTGAGAAGTAGAGTGTTCCAACATAATTACTTGTGGGTCAAAAGAACTGGCTTGGCTTAAGACACCTTGCTATGATGTGATTTGATGACCTTGATCTGTCTGCAATTGAGGTTGTTGACCCTGGTCTTTAAAGCATTGCCATTATGGCTCATTTTTACTAATTTCTATCTCAGGATGACAGTTGGCACCATCTTGCAAGCAAAAACTCTTTCTGAAGCTGCACAGTATCAGTTGTCGTGAATTCTCTTATCGTGAAGATCAATCCGGTTTTATAGCCTCCCTCTGTTTTCTATATTCTTTTTTTTTAAACATCTTTATTGGAGTATAATTGCTTTACAATGGTATGTTAGTTTCTGCTTTATAACAAAGTGAATCAGTTATACATATACATATGTTCCCATATCTCTTCCCTCTTATATCTCCTTAGTGTCTGGCCTTACATTTAGGTCTTTAATCCGTTTTGAGTTTATTTTTGTGTATGGTGCTCGGGAGTGTTCTAATTTCATACTTTTACATGTACCTGTCCAGTTATCCCAGCACCACTTATTGGAGAGGCTGTCTTTTCTCCACTGTATATTCTTGCCTCATTTATCAAAGATAAGGTGACCATATGTGCGTGGGTTTATCTCTGGGCTTTCCATCCTCTTCCATTGAGCTATATTTCTATTTTTGTGCCAGTACCATACTGTCTTGATTACTGTAGCTTTGCAGTATGGGCTGAAGTCAGGGAGCCTGATTCCTCCAGCTCCGTTTTTCTTTCTCAAGATTGCTTTGGCTATCGGGTGTCTTTTGTATTTCCATATAAATTGTTAATTTTTTTGTTCTAGTTCTGTGAAAAATACCAGTGGTAGTTTGATAGGGATTGCATTGAATCTGTAGATTGCTTTGGGTAGTTGAGTCAATTTCACAATGTTGATTCTTCCAATCCAAGAACATGGTATACCTCTCCATCTATTTGTATCATCTTTAATTTCCTTCATCAGTGTCTTAGAGTTTTCTGCATACAGGTCTTTTGTCTCCTTAGGTAGGTTTATTCCTAAATATTTTATTCTTTTTGTTGCAGTGGTAAATGGGAGTGTTTTCTTAATTTCACTTTCAGATTTTTCATCATTAGTGTATAGGAGTGCTAGAGATTTCTGTGCATTAATTTTGTATCCTGCTACTTTACCAAATTCATTGATTAGCTCTAGTACTTTTCTAGTAGCATCTTTAGGATTCTCTATGTGTAGCACCATGTTATCTGCAAACAATGACAGCTTTAATTCTTCTTTTCCGATTAGGATTACTTTTATTTCTTTTCCTTCTCTGATTGCTGTGACTAAAACTTCCAAAACTATGTTGAATAATAGTGATGGGAGTGGGCAACCTTGTCTTGTTCCTGATCTTAGTGGAAATTGTATCAGTTTTTCACCATTGAGACGATGTTGGCTGTGGGTTTGTCATATATGACCTTTATTATGTTGAGGAAAGTTCCCTCTATGCCTACTTTTTGGAGGGTTTTTATCATAACTGGGTGTTGAATTTTGTCGAAAGTTTTCTCTGCATCGATTGAGATGATCATATGGTTTTTCTCCTTCAATTTAGTATGGTGTATCACATTGATTGATTTGCATATATTGAAGAATCCTTGCATTCCTGGGATAAACCCCACTTGATCATGGTGTATGATCCTTTTAATGTGCTGTTGGATTCTGTTTGCTAGTAGTTTGTTACGGAGTTTTGCATCTATGTTCATCAGTGATATTGGCCTGTAGTTTTCTTACTTTGTGACATCTTTGTTTGGTTTTGGTATCAGGGTGATGGTGGCCTCGTAGAATGAGTTTGGGAGTGTTCCTCCCTCTGCTATATTTTGGAAGAGTTTGAGAAGGATAGGTCTTGGCTCTTCTCTAAATGTTTTAGAGAATTCGCCTGTGAAACCATCTGGTCCTGGGCTTTGGTTTGTTGGAGGATTTTTTTTTTCTTTTTGTGGTACGTGGGCCTCTCACTGTTGTGGCCTCTCCCGTTGCGGAGCACAGGCTCCGGACGCGCAGGCTCAGTGGCCATGGCTCACGGGCCCAGCCACTCCGCAGCATGTGGGATCTTCCCGGACCGGGGCATGAACCCGTGTCCCCTGCATTGGCAGGCGGGCTCCCAACCACTGCGCCACCAGGGAAGCCCTGTTGGAAGATTTTTAATCACAGTTTCAATTTCAGTGTTTGTGATTGGTTTGTTTATATTTTCTATTTCTTCCTGGTTCAATCTCAGAAGGTTGTGCATTTCTAAGAATTTGTTGGGCTTCCCTTTTTTTCTTGATGAATCTGGATAATAGTTTATCAATTTTGTTTATCTTCTCAAAGAACCAGCTTTTAATTTTATTGATCTTTGCTATTGTTTCCTTCATTTCTTTTTCATTTATATCTGATCTGATCTTTATGATTTCTTTCCTTCTGCTAACCTCGGGGTTTTTTTATTCTTCTTTCTCTAATTGCTTTAGGTGCAAGGTTAGGTTGTTTATTTGAGATGTTTGTTGTTTCTTGAGGTAGGATTGTATTGCTATAAACTTCCCTCTTAGAACCGCTTTTGCTGCATCCCATAGGTTTTGGGTCGTCGTGTTTTCATTGTCATTTGTTTCTAGGTATTTTCTGATTTACTCTTCGATTTCTTCAGTGATCTCTTGGTTATTAAATAGTGTATTTTTTAGCCTCCATTTGCTTGTATTTTTTCCTGTAATTGATATCTAAGCTCACAGCATTGTGGTTGGAAAAGATACTTGATACGATTTCAATTTTCTTAAATTTACCAAGGCTTGATTTGTGACCCAAGATATGATCTATCCTGGAAAACGTTCCATGAGCACTTGAGAAGAATGTGTATTCTGTTGTTTTTGGATGGAATAGCCTATAACTATCAGTTAAGTCCATCTTGTTTAATGTATCATTTAAAGCTTGTGTTTCCTTATTTATTTTCATTTTGAATGTTCTGTCCATTGGTGAAAGTGGGCTTTTAAAGTCCCCTACTATGATTGTGTTACTGTCGATTTCCCCTTTAATGGCTGTTAGTATTTGCCTTATTTATTGAGGTGCTCCTATGTTGGGTGCATAAATCTTTACAATTGTTATATCTTCTTGGATTGATCCCTTGATCATTATGTAGTGTCCTTCTTTGTCTCTTGTACTAGTCTTTATTTTAAAGTCTATTTTGTCTGATACGAGAATTGCTACTCCAGCTTTCTTTTGATTTCCATTTACATGGAATATCTTTTTCCATCCCCTCACTTTCAGTCTGTATGTGTCCCTAGGTCTGAAGTGGGTCTCTTCTAGACAGCATATATATGGGTCTTGTTTTTGTCTCCATTCAGCCAGTCTATGTCGTTTGGTTGGAGCATTTACATTTCAGGTAATTATCGATATGTATGTTCCAATTTCCATTTTCTGCATTGTTTTGGGTTTGTTATTGTAGGTCTTTTCCTTCTTTTGTGTTTCCTGCCTAGACAATTTCCTTTAGCATTTGTTGTAAAGCTGGTTTGGTGGTGCTGAATTCTCTTAGCTTTTGCTTGTCTGTAAAGGTTTTAATTTCTCCATCAAATCTGAATGAGATCCTTGCTGGGTAGAGTAATCTTGGTTGTAGGTTTTTCTCCTTCATCACTTTAAATATGTCCTGCCAGTCCCTTCTGGCTTGCAGAGTTTCTGCTGAAAGATCAATTGTTAACCTTTCGGGCATTTCCTTTTGTGTTATTTGTTGTTTTTCCTTTGCTGCTTTGAATATTTTTTCTTTGTATTTAATTTTTGATAGTTTGATTAATATGTGTCTGGGCATGTTTCTCCTTGGATTTATGCTGTATGGGACTCTCTGTGCTTTCTGGACTTGACTAACTATTTCCTTTCCCATATTAGGGAAGTTTTCAACTATAATCTCTTCAAATATTTTCTCAGTCCCTTTCTTTTTCTGTTCTTCTTCTGGGACCCCGATAATTTGAATGTTGGTGCATTTCATGGTGTCCCAGAGGTCTCTGAGACTGTCCTCAGTTCTTTTCATTCTTTTTTCTTTATTCTGCTCTGCAGTAGTTATTTCCACTATTTTATCTTCCAGGTCATTTATCCATTCTTCTGCCTCAGTTATTCTGCTATTGATCCATTCTAGAGAATTTTTAATTTCATTTATTGTGTTGTTCATCATTGTTTGTTTGCTCTTTAGTTCTTCTAGGTCCTTGTTAAACATTTCTTGTATTTTCTCTATTCAATTTCCAAGATTTTTGATCATTTTTACTATCATTACTCTGAATTCTTTTTCAGGTAGTCTGCCTATTTCCTCTTCATTTGTTAGGTCTGGTGGGTTTTTACCTTGCTCCTTCATCTGCTGTGTGTTTTTCTGTCTCCTCATTTTGCTTAACTTTCTGTGTTTGGGGTCTCCTTATGGCAGGCTGCAGGTTCGTAGTTTCCGTTGTTTTTGGTGTCTGTCCCCAGTGGCTAAGGTTGGTTCAGTGGGTTGTGTAGGCTTCCTGGTGGAGGGGACTAGTGCCTGTGTTCTGGTGGATGAGGCTAGAAATTGTCTTTCTTGTGGGTAGGTCCACGTCTGGTGTTGTGTTTTGGTGTGCCTGTGGCCTTATTATGATTTTAGGCAGCCTCTCTGCTAATGGGTGGGGTTGTGTTCCTGTCCCGCCAGTTGTTTGGCATAGGGTGTCCAGCGCTGTAGCTTGCTGGTCGTTGAGTGGAGCTGGGTCTTGGCGTTGAGATGGAGATCTCTGGGAAATTTTCGCTGTTTGATATTATGTGGAGCTGGGAGGTCTCTTGTAGACCAGTGTCCTGAAGTTGGCTCTCCCACCTCAGAGGCACAGCCCTGATGCCTGGCTGGAGCACCAAGAGCCTTTCATCCATGTGGGTCAGAGTAAAAGGGAGAAAGAAAGAAAGAAAGAAAGGAAGGGAGGGAGGGAGGAAGGAAGGAAGGAAGGAAAGGAAGAAAAGAAAGAAGATAAAATGAAATAAAATAAAGTAAAATAAAATAAAATCAAGTTATTAAAATAAAAAATAATTATTAAGGAAAAATTTTTTAAAATAAAAAAAAAAAAAAAACAAAGACAGACAGAACCCTAGGGCAAATGGTCAAAGCAAAGCTATACAGACAAAATCAGACACAGAAGCATACACATACACACTCACAAAAAGAGAAAAAGGGAAAAAATATATATATCTTTGCTCCCAAAGTCCACCTCCTCCATTTGGGATGATTTGTTGTCTATTCAGGTATTCCACGGATGCAGGATACATCACGTTGATTGTGGAGATTTAATCCGCTGCTCCTGAGGCTGCTGGGAGAGATTTCCCTTTCTCTTCTTTGTTCGCACAGCTCCCAGGTTCAGCTTTGGATTGGACCCGCCTCTGCGTGTAGGTCGCCAGAGGGCGTCTTTTCTTTGCTCAGAAGAACGAAGGGGGCTCTGGCTCACTCAAGCGCGGGGGAGGGAGGAGTACGGATGCTGGGCGAGCCTGCGGTGGCAGAAGCTGGTGTGATGTTGCACCAGCCTGAGGTGCGCCGTGCGTTCTCCCGGGGAAGTTGTCCCTGGATCCCAGGACCCTGGCAGTGGCGGGCTGCACAGGCTCCCGGGAGGGGAGGTGTGGATAGTGACCTGTGCTTGCACACAGGCTTCTTGGTGGCAGCAGCAGCAGCCTTAGCGTCTCATGCCCGTCTCTGCTGTCCACGCTGATAGCCACGGCTCACGCCTGTCTCTAGAGGTCGTTTAGGCGGTGCTCTGAATCCCCTCTCCTCGCTCACCCCGAAACAATGGTCTCTTTGGCAGCTCCAGACTTTCCCCCGGACTCCCTGCTGGCTAGCCGTGGTGCACTAGTCCCTTCAGGCTGTGTTCTCGCAGCCAACCCCATCCAACCGAAGCCCGAGCCTCAGCTCCCAGCCCCCCCGCCCTGCCCGGCAGGTGAGCCGACAAGCCTCTCGGGCTGGTGAGTGCTGGTCGGCCCTGATCCTCTGTGCGGGAATCTCTCCGCTTTCCCCTCCGCACCCCTGTTGCTGTGCTCTCCTCCGTGGCTCCGGAGCTTCCCCCTCCGCCACCCGCAGTCTCTGCCAGCGAAGGGGCTTCCTAGTGTGTGGAAACCTTTCCTCCTTCATGGCTCCCTCCCACTGGTGCAGGTCCCGTCGCTATTCTTTTGTCTCTGTTTTTTCTTGTTTCTTTTGCCCTACCCAGGTACGTGGGGAGTTTCTTGCCTTTTGGGAGCTCTGAGGTCTTCTGCCAGTGTTCAGTAGGTGTTCTGTAGGAGTTGTTCCACATGTAGATGTATTTCTGATGTATTTGTGGAGAGGAAGGTGATCTCCATGTCTTACTCTTCCGCCATCTTGAAGCTCCTCTATAATTTATTCTTTATTTCATAAATTCTCTGTAAGTTTTCACTTCCTCTGTTGCTGATAGCTTCTGCTTTTTCTCTTCCCATTCATACTCTGAGGTCTTCTGCCAGTGTTCAGTAGGTGTTCTGTAGGAGTTGTTCCACATGTAGATGTATTTCTGATGTATTTGTGGAGAGGAAGGTGATCTCCATGTCTTACTCTTCCGCCATCTTGAAGCTCCTCTATAATTTATTCTTTATTTCATAAATTCTCTGTAAGTTTTCACTTCCTCTGTTGCTGATAGCTTCTGCTTTTTCTCTTCCCATTCATATTCTTGAACGAGTTTCTTTTGCAGAGGCATGTCTTTCTGCTGAGAAAATTCACTTAGAATTTCTGCTGCACGGACCTGGCCAAATTCAGTGAATAAGAGTCAGGTTCCACCTTCTATATTTGTTCTTACGGCTCATGCCTGACTGACACTTCATCACTCAGTTTGGAATAGAAATGAGCACTATCTTTTTCTTTTACTTTCTTTTTTTTTTTTAAATAGATCTTTATTGGAGTATAATTGCTTCACAATACTGTATTAGTTTGTGTTGTACAGCAAAGTGAATCAGCCACATGCATGCACATGTCCCCATATCCCCTCCCTCCCATCCTCCCTATCCCACCCCTCTAGGTCATCACAAAGCACTGAGTTGCTCTCCCTGTGCTATGCTGCTGCTTCCCACTAGCTATTTTACGTTTGATAGTGTATATATGTCGATGCTACTCTCACTTCACCCCAGCTTCCCCCTCCCACCCTGTTTCCTCAAGTCCATTCTCTATGTCTACATCTTTATTCCTACCCTGCAACTAGGTTTATCAGTACCTTTTTTTTTTTTTGATTCCATATATATGCGTTAGTATACGGTATTTGTTTTTCTCTTTCTGACTTACTTCATTTTGTATGACCGACTCTAGGTCCATCCACCTCACTTCAGGTAACTCAATTTCCTTTCTTTTTATGGCTGAGTAATATTCCATTGTATATTTGGGAATATCTTTTTCAGCTACTGTTAGCTATTGTTAACATTGGTTTTGTCTGGGAAATATCTATCATTTGTCTTTTCTTCTTTTTCACTCTGGTGATCCGCCAGCTGCCCATTATCAAATTCATCCCATGTATATAATTTTTAAATTATTTTTGCCTTTAAATTCAGGAGTGATATCAAATTATCTCATCTGCACAGGAGACTTTTTCAAAACTTCTATTTATTTTCTTTGTAAGCAAGATCTTTATGTGTTACTGCGAGTTTTGTATAATTTATTAGTTCACAAGCTCAATATAATGCTCACTTCAGTCTTCTGTTTCTTATAGCAATTATAACATGCTCTTCTCAAATCAAATATTTTCTTTGTAAATCCAATAGGGTTTGGATTCCCATCTTCTCATAACTTAGGTTAGCTTAATTTTTTCTCTCAAATATTATGAAATTCTTTGGAAAACATTGTCATATTCAATAGATATCTGTCTTACCAAGTATCTTTTCAGTTTCCTTAGATTTTATTTTTTCTCAACTCTCAATATAACGAACAAATTTCCCACAGCATTTGATTCATTTCTTAAATTGAATATTTAAGGCAGACATGTTCCTTTTTTTTTTTTGGCGTGGCTTACAGGATCTTAGTTCCCTAAGCAGGATTGAACCTGGGCCAACGGCAGTGGAAGGGCTGAGTCCTAACCACTGGACCACCAGGGAATCCCTTTAACTTTGTTTCTTGGTTTCTTCAAAAATATAATTGCTTCTCTGATCATTTTTTATAATCTGATATCTTTTAAATTTTTTAAAAGTTTATTTTAAATCATTTTTAAACATTTATGTAATGTATTGTTTTTCCTTGATAGATTCTACTATTTAAAAGGAATATTCTTCTGGAGGAAAGTGACAAACTAATTCCAATAAACAAACATAATTATAGGTTTCTAAGGCTTTTCCTAAAAATCAGTTCTGGGCCCTCTGGCACCTTTGTTGTGGATGAGACAGCAGTCAGTTAGGTATCTTCCACTGTAATCTTCCCACTGGTAGTTCTTAACATTTTCTCTTTATCCATGAATATTTCTAAGTTCCTCCTTTGTGTTTACGTGTGATTTGTTTTTACTTGCCACTTGGAGTATAAGTTCAATCTTAGGTCTCCTAAGTTCAATTCTAGAATATTCTCATCTATTATCTCTTAAACAAAGTCTTCTCTATCATTTCTTTTGAGTTCTTTTATAAGTAAAAATTTTCTTCTTAACATAGATGGATAGATAGATACATACACAGACAGATAGATGATAGATAGATAGATAGATAGATAGTAGATAGAGTCATTCTGTTTGGGCTGCTATAACAAAATACCACAGGCTGGGTGGCTTATAAACAACAAAAATTTATTTCTCACAGTTCAGGAGGCTGGGACATCTAAGATCAAGGTTTCGGCATGGTCACCTTCAGGTAAGGGCCCTCTTCCTGGTTCATAGCTGGTGTCTTTTCACTGTGTCCTCACATAGTGGAAGGGGCTAGGGGTCTCTGTGGGGTCTTTTTTATAAGCCCCATTCTTTAGGTCTCCAGCTTCATGATTTAAGCAACTCCCAAAGACCCCACTCCCAAAATTATCATCTTTGGGAGTTAGAATTTCAACCTGTGAATTTGCAGGACATGTACATTCAGACTACAGTGGATAGTCAGATACATAGATAGATACTCGATCTGTCTCTCTGGACTGCATTCTACATCTTCCATAACTGTTCCTTCTTCAACCATATCCAGGCTAGCATTTAACTGATTTATCTTTTTTTTTAATTTCAATGACATTTTCAAGATTTCTAAAGGGTTCTCTTTCATATCCACTTGTTCTTTTTTTTCCTTGTTTACATTCAAAATCCCTTGCTCTTTAATGGGTATTACTTCTTCATTTATCTCTTAAAGCATAATTAACATACTAATCTTCATCTGATGGTTTCTTAAAATTAATTAATTTTACCTAGGAAGAATTCATGATCTTATTATTTAGTGCTACCTTTCTTAGCATTAGATTTCTTCATATGTTTTGGAACTTTGACTTCTATACTCATTGTGAGTAGGAGGTTTTTAGTGTGTGTGTGTGTGTGTAGTTTTCTCTCTGTGTGTGTCTTTCTTTCCTTTATGCTCACCTTTTCTTACCTAATCATTTTATGTCTGTCTTTACCTGACCTCCCAGCTTTCTAGACCAGAGTTGTCTTAAAATGACATTTCAGGACTCTTGTCGCAGATTTATGTTTGGAATATCACAGAATCAGGCATCAAACCAGCAGATGCTTGCTTCGTTTTCTGATTGAGAGTTTATATCTATATTCCCCAGCCTTTAAGCCAGAGAGCTAGATTTTTTTAAACTTCTCTTTAGCATTTATAAGCCCCCAGCTTTAAGAAGTAAGTCTGAATCTGATGAGAGAACTTTTGGGTATTTATTCTTCAGGGATAGAACCCATAGCCACCATTTCTACTTCTAGAACCAGAGCCAGGCAAGCTCATAGTTTATCCCTGCTCTCCACTTTCCAGTTCTGGTACATTTCTGGCCTGTGGACATGCCCATGTCTTTTTTGAATGCAAATACTTTTAAATGTTTTTCTCTTTTTATAACTGACCATGTGTTTAGAGTAGAAGGAACAAATCAGAGCACAAACTCATTGTGCCGCCTTCACAGCATATACTACTAACAAATTTTTCATGTGTGTTATTTTACTCTTTTCAACTTCTTTGCTTCTTCAGAGCAGATATACGTCTTATACATGACCTATAGTCCCTACTGTGCAGACCACAGACATCATAAGTATCTAGCTGTTGCTAAACACTTCTTATAGTAATTTTGTAATATAAAAAAATCTGATTCCTAATCCAAAGGACATTGTATATTATATATCAGAATTTTTCAATATATACCTGTGTCTGTGTATGTTTGAGCATGTATATAAATGTATATTTTTCATACCTATTAGGATTCCACTGGGTTTATTTACCTATTTATATGATTCTCCTTCTGCTCTCAGTCTGGCCAAGGATAACTTGAGTGTGATGAAAATCTCTCTTTATTTCAGAACACAGAAGGAAACCTGAAATTTCGAATGACGATTTTGGATTCTGCTACAAAGCCGCTTCTCCTAATATTTTCAATTGATTTTATTGCTTGATTGTTTTTAACCTCTTACAAAACACAGATGGCCAGACTTACTCTGTGTAAGGGCTTGCAGGGAAACTAACCTGGCCCACTGATGTTTCTATTTCTCGTGATAGTGTTTCCATATGGAAGTCGGTAGCTCAGGATCACGTTAAGAGTCAACTGGGTGCCAAGGCCTGTGCCTTGAACTTTCTAGAGTTTAGAAGTCATCAGTCCAACTTCGCAACTCATTCTTCAAAACCAAGCAGTTCTGTATTTTCCTTGGCCTCTTTCTCCCAGCAAATATTTTAAGACCTCAATTCTCACTGTGGGCTAATTATTCTCTTCTATTTGCTGGGATCATAATTCAGTGGGAGCTATTCCTAACCAAGGAAATGAGGGCAGAAATTATATAGTTGAGAATAATGGCTTGAAAACCATGAACGTCTAGAAACTTGTGCAAGTCTGACACATATTGGCTTGGTGGTCTTCATAGGGAACTCACTGAAAAAGAAGGTTATTTCTTCACTTTTAAAATGAGATCACCGTAAAGACTCAACATTTATTGAATGACAATAATGAGCTAGCCCCTTAGAAAAATGAGACCAATACTTACTACCTAAACACTTTCCAATTAAAAGGGTTGTGATTTTAACTCAGCTGGTTCTTAATTAGAGAAATTCCAATAGATGAAAATTCACATTTAATAAAATAGAAATATTTGTAAAGATTATTTACATTATTAATATATATGTTTAATTAACTGCCAACTAAATATTTTCAAGAGAAGCATGAGGAACCTGACTGAAGAGAAACTGTAATCATTTGTACTTAGTACTTTTAATTAGTAATATGCTGAAACCTTCAGAAAAGAAATTTTCCTAAGAAACATGAAATCTCAACACCACCAGTTTGCTTAGCAAACCCTTTCTTATTGATGATACCCGGGCAGGATGAACAAAAATTCTGAATCTTTAGTGTTTCTAAGTAACACTAGTTGGTTAGAGATCTAGGACAGCTTTTATAATTAAATGAAGCTTAACAGTTATGCTGAAATGCCAGAGGCAGAGTTGGCCTTTACAAATCTCTGGTCCTTTTCATGTTAGTTAAAAACAGTGACAAGATATATAGAAATCATTTACTAGCCATTTTGGAACCAAAAATTCCAAAAACTGTTCTTTTTATTTCAGGCCCTCCGGGGAAACGAGGTAAAAGGGGCCGAAGAGGAGAATCTGGTAAGTCTCTCTTTCAGCTGTTCTGTGTCATTCGTGTTCTGGCTAGGTTCCCACATCTGTTCCTCCTAATTAGTAATTATATTGTTCTGTTGGCTGTTGTGTGCATGCACGCATGCGTGTGTGTGTGTGTGTTTGTGAGATGTTTATATCTTCTCTGCTACACATAGAATTTTTTTTTTATCTTCTTATTTCCATCAAACAGTAGGAAGGAGAAGTTTGCAAAATATTATTAATTACAGTTTACTAACCCCTGGCACCCAATTTTGGCTTATTTACTGTGTCAAGTTAAATCTGCCCTTTCAGTGTACAGCAGAGGGTTTCTTAGCCACATGCAGTATGACAGCATCACCCATCTTTCCACCTACATAGGTGGTCAGTCAATGCACACTCTCTGCGGAAACATCTGCCTTGGGACACTGGGGCACATGTCCTGGAAACCTGATTATGATTTTATCCAACTGGTAAAATTTTGTCATGCTTTAACTCTCATTCTTTTCACAATTTAAGAATTTTTATTCCTCTTGTAGAACCATAGAATTTTAGTGATGACAGGAACTTTAGTAATCAATCCAGAGTTTTCATTTTATAGTTGAGGAAATGGCGACCCAGAGCAGTCAGGTGGTTCAGCCAAAGCCATGCAATTTTTTATGAACAGAACTAGAAGCACAGCCAGTTGTCCTGACACCCATTTTAGTGATTTTTGTTTTGTTTTGTTTTTTGCTTTCAGGCCAAATCCCTATATGCAAATTCAAATAAAAACTTTTTTTTTCTGAAATCAAGATATTCAAATGAGTGTGTTCACTTATGGTTTTACTAGTTTTATAAAGTCTAAGGCTCCAAAAATGTAAATGTAAATGTGAAGTCTTAACAGGACATCAATTCTTCCTTGCAAGATAAGAGGAAGGTAATTTAAGGTTTGATTTTAGTGTACTAAGAAATGCTGTTTTCCAGCATTTTCTACAAGTATTTATTAATACTAAAAACAATCTACTAAGGGTTAAAAAATAGAAATACTAACCTATCAAAAAGAGCAGACCGCAGATTGATATTTTTTGTCTCATTTCCTCTCCCTTTTGGAAATATGATGTCAAAGTAAAAAGGGTTTTATGAAAACATAGCTGCTTAATTCCTTTAAGAGAATTATCAAAAGTTATTTTTAAACCTCATTCACTCTGAGTAACTGGAAAATTGTATAGGTATCCCTTTCATTGAGTGCAAAGTTTTAAAATAGAGGATACTTTATAAATGTTTTTGAGGAAAAAGAAATGATAAAACATTGGTGGACCCAAATAATCACTGAATTGATCTTTGTGTCGAAAGAAAGAAAGAGGATTAGGAAAAAATAGTGAAAATTTTGTACTTATGCAGTTTTACAGAAAATATAAAAATGAATTCCCAACTTCTTGGCTACTGAGAACTGGTGCTTCAATTGAACATATGGTGTGCGAAATGTTGAAATTTTCTTAGACTTTGCCTGTGTTTTGATGAGAATACATAGTTTTAAAGAAACTTACATAAACATCAGGACTTGGTCTTTTATATATTGACAATACTACTGAAAGATAAACATTCTTAGGACAAATAGCAGGTACCTTTCTGATTTAGCCATTTTACCAAACTCAAGAAATTTATATATCAATTGTCTACAACTGGTCTATCATGAATGACTAACGTTCTTCCTAATTCATATTTTATCTAAATTTTTAGGTGTATAAATTAGACAGTCTTTTCTTAAACTATATGAACTTCTGAGTAATTCATAAACAGTCCTCAGGGAATATTCTCTGAAATTTTACATAAAATTTTGTGTGTACATAGATGTAAATGCATTTTTCTGATATGGTCTCATAATAGGTTCATGATCTAAAAAATGACTGAGAGGCACTAAATTCTTAAGTGATTTCTATGTCTCTTGTATTATGCTGATATTATTATGATGTTCTAATCTTTTATTAAATCTTACTATTCATATATTCACTAATTTGTCTCTCTCTTTTTCTTATTCTGTCTACTCTCCCCCCGCCATAGGTCCTCCTGTAAGTATATTTGCTGCATTCTGGCTCCTCTACGTTAATCAAATCACGTATGTTAAAACTGTTAAAACATCAAAATATACTCTATATTTCAATTAGAAAAATGTTGCTGACCTTTTTAAGAGTATTTAACTGTAGGACATTAGTTTTTAAGTATACTGTTTTGTGATCATGTGATATGTAGGAGTGCAATATGTGTCAATTAAAAAAAACCTTTTATTTCTAATACGATCACAAACCAATTACTGTCTTGGGAATTTTGGAATAACTTATGAAGCTCCTGATATTAAATGCTTTTCCTGAAATACTGAGGTTTCTTTGCGAGCAAACTCTCAAGCTCTTTCACACTTCTTTTTTCATTCGTTTAAGCTTGTATCTGAAATATTTGCATTTGCCAGTTCACGAAATGTAGATGGCAACATGATCGTGGAAGTGATACCCCCGGTGGGCTTGGTTCAGCGCTCTTTCCATAAGCAACACTCCCTTTGAAGTCCCTTGGAGTTTTGCCTGCATAAAGAGCTTGAGTTGGAGCCCTTGGAGAGTTGCACTTTCTTTTTTCTTTCCTTGTGTAGGTCATGGCTGCAGCATTCCAGCCTGCTTTGTACTCACAGGAACAGATTATCTTGTCAGCTTTGAGCTAGATGTGTTTTTGAGTAATATCCTGGATATCTGTCGTCTGACCCCGGTGCCGTACTGTGCTCTGTACGTTTACAGTAGCAATGATCATTGCCCTGGAGATATTTTCTCATCCCGAATAGTCGGTTTGCTCCAGGGTTCATAGACTCTGCATTGGCAACTTCTCTAACAGGCCAGCATGGTCCAGGGAGAGGGGCTTAGCATATACTCGTTTACTTTATTCACAGGAAGCATTGGCTTCCAAATATCTTTTGCAGTCTTCCTGCCACGTTCAAGGACGGAACATAAATCATGTTAGAAATGACTTTGCTTCTGTAACTGACTTCAGCTCTTGCTTAATGCTAGGCAGATGGCATGCCCCAGGTCTAGGAGCCTTATTCTTTGGCTTCATATTTGACTGTCTTTAAAACTAGAAACAAACCACTGCTACCCAAAGGAAACTCTGGAGATTACATCCAGAATAGAGCGTTCAAGGCTTCTTTTTGTGGAGGTAAGTATTAGGCAGGCCAAGAGGCAGTTAAATCTCATTTCTGCCTTATGATATTGAGGATTCTAATATTTCCTGTTTGGTCGTTCACAAGTTTAGACACCCATATTGGGCTCTTGCTTTCAGGGGGCCATCTATTAGTTCAGGTTCTCCACCTAGAACATTTCAATTGTTTTTTCCTTTTCTTATTATATACTAAAAAAGAGGACTAATATGTTTTAAGCCCCTGTGTATGGCAGGCAATATTCTAGGCACTTTACATACATTTATGTTGTCTCTGATGCTACCATCCCCATTCCCATTAATGTCTCTAAACATTACCATTGTCAACAAGGAAACTGAGGCTCATAGAGGTTAATTATCAATGGCTGTACAGCTAAAGAGGGTTTGCAAAGTTGGAATTCAGTTAGATATGTCTGACTGTAAATGCTTTCTGCTTACCACGTTATCCTTCTTCCTTGAAATTGTAAGTATATTATAATATGGCTCATTGTTACACAGGTTTGGCTAGTCATGGGTCAAATTGTATTTCTTATTGAAATATAGTTGATTTACAATATTATATTAGTTTCAGGGGTACAACATAGTGATTCAATATCAAATTATATTTCTTGATATAAATAATTACATATAATAAAAGCATGACCAAAAAATGTAAAATGGCTAATCTATACAATAAGCATTAATACTGTGGCATCTCAGATGGATTTTAAAGAAGTTATAATATGTTTAGCAAATTGCATCAGATCCAAGAAATAAGGTATATGTAATTATGAGTTTTTCTTTTGTGTGTTATTTTCGTTTTGTTTTTAAATTTTTATTGGAGTATAGTTGATTTACAACGTTGTGTTAGTTTCTGCTGTACAGCGAAGTGAATCAGTTATACATATATCCACACTTTTTTTATACTGACTAAAAGATAACTCAAGTTAAGTTGCTCACATTTGATAAGATAAAAAACCATTGAATGTGAAAAAGAGAAAAAATATATATATTCACTGTGCTACCTTTACTAATACAATGGAGTCTTACTGTAAGTACTTGGGACTCCGTATCATGGGAGCCCTTAGGGGTGAAATACCTTGTAATGAAATCCTCTTAAGCCTCCAATTTCTAAACCCCCATATATGATTTTCAAGGTATTGTGTTTGCTTTTCATCGAATTTTCCTTTAGAGTAGGTGGCTTGATAAAATATTTCCATTATATTTCTTTTGTCGTTGTTGTTATACAGCAGGTTCTTATTAGTTATCCATTTTATACATATTAGTGTATATATGTCAATCCCAATCTCTCACTTCATCACACCACCACCCGTACCCCCCCACTGTCATTCTTTTACATGTAGCTGTCCAGTTTTCCCAGCACCACTTATTGCATAGACTGTCTTATCTCCATTGTATATCCTTGCCTCTTTTGTCATAGATTAGTTGACCATAGGTGCATGAGTTTATCTCTGGGATTTCTATCCTGTTCCATTGATCTATATTTCTGTTTTTGTGCCAGTACCATATTTTCTTGATTACTGTAGCTTTGTATTATAGTCTGAAGTCAGGGAGTCTGATTCCTCCAGCTCCATTTTTTTCCCTCAAGACCGCTTTGGCTATTTGGGGTCTTTGTGTCTCCATACAAATTTTAAGATTTTTTGTTCTAGTTCTGTAAAAAATGCGATTAGTAATTTGATAGATATTGCATTGGATCTGTAGATGGCTTTCGGCAATATAGTCATTTTCACAATATTGATTCTTCCAATACAAGAACATGGTATATCTCTCCATCTGTTTGTATCATCTTTAATTTCTTTCACCAGTGTCTTATAGTTTTCTGCATACAGGTATTTTTTCTCCCTAGGTAGGTTTATTCCTAGGTATTTTATTCTTTTTGCTGCAGTTATAAATGGGAGTGTTTCCTTAGTTTCTGTTTCCTTATTAATTTTCTGTTTGGATGATCTGTCCATTGGTGTAAGTGAGGTGTTAAAGTCCCCCACTATTATTGTGTTACTGTCAATTTCCTCTTTTATAGCTGTTAGCAGTTGCCTTATGTATTGAGGTGCTCCTATGTTGGATGCATATATATTTATAATTGTTATATCTTCTTTTTGGATTGATCCCTTGATCATTATGTAGTGTCCTTCCTTGTCTCTTGTAACATACTTCATTTTAAGGTCTATTTTATCTGATATGAGTAATGCTACTCCAGCTTTATTTTGATTTCCTTTTGCATGGAGTATCTTTTTCCATCCCCTCACTTTCAGTCTGTATGTGTCCCTAGGTCTGAAATGAGTCTCTTGTAGACAGCATATATATGGGTCTTGTTTTTGTGTCCATTCAACGAGCCTGTGTCTTTTGGTTGGAGCATTGAATCCATTCACGTTTAAGGTAATTATCGATATTTTTGTTCCTATTACCATTTTCTTAATTGTTTTGGGTTTGTTTTTGTAGGTCCTTTTCTTCTCTTGTGTTTCCCACTTAGAGAGGTTCCTTTAGCATTTGTTGTAAAGGTGGTTTGGTGGTGCTGAATTCTCTTAGCTTTCACTTGTCTGTAAAGCTTTTGATTTCTCTGTCAAATCTGAATGAGATCCTTGCTGGGTAGAGTAATCTTGGTTGTAGGTTCTTCCCTTTCATCACTTTAAATATCTGATGCCACTCCCTTCTGGCTTGCAGAGTTTCTGCTGAGAAATCAGCTGTTAACCTTATGGGAGTCCCCTTGTATGTTATTTGTTGTTTTTCCCTTGTCTTCAATAATTTTTCTTTGTCTTTAATTTTTGTCAATTTGATTACTATGTGTCTCAGCATGTTTCTCCTTTGGTTTATCCTGCCTCGGACTCTCTATGCTTCCTGGACTTGGGTGGCTATTTTCTTTCCCGTGTTAGGGAAGTTTTTGACTCTAATCTCTTCAGATATTTTCTTGGGTGCTTTCTCTCTCTCTTCTCCTTCTGGGACCCCTTTAATGCGAATGTTGTTGCGTTTAATGTTGTCCCAGAGGTCTCTTAGGCTGTCTTCATTTCTCTTCATTCTTTTTCCTTTATTCTGTTCCGTGGCAGTGAATTCCACCATTCTGTCTTCCAGATCACTTATCCATTTTTCTGCCTCAGTTATTCTGGTATTGATTCTTTCCAGTGTATTTTTCGTTTCAGTCATTGTATTGTTCATCTCTCTCTTTTTTTTCTCTCTCTCTATTTTTTTGTTCTTTAATTCTTCTAGGTGTTTGTTCTTTAATTCTTCTAGGTCTTTGCTAAACATTTCTTGCAACTTCTCTATCTTTTCCTACATTCTTTTTCTGAGGTCCTGGATCACCCTCACTATGATTATTCTGAGTTCTTTTTCTGGAAGGTTTCCTATCTCCACTTCATTTAGTTGATTTTCTGGGGTTTTATCCTATTCCTTCACCTGGTACATAGCCCTCTGCCTTTTCCTCTTGTCTATCTTTCTGTGAATGTGGTTTTTGTTCCATAAGCTGCAGCATTGTAGTTCTTCTTCCTTCTGTTGTCTGTCCTCTGGTGGATGAGGCTACCTCTCTCTTTCTTGCATCTGAAGAAAATGGATGAACAGTGGCATTATGATTAAGTGGATTGATCAATTTTATATTTATTTAGATATAGTATCCAATTATTGATAATTGTAACTTGCAGTGACCATACCCCTCCTATTTTTAGCATCATTTAATTTTTTGCATATTTTTCCTTCCATTTCTTTTCCATAAACTGAAATCTGAATGTTTCTATAAAGTTATTTTTAGAACATTTTATTTCCCAAATTCTGTGTTCAATGAAAACTATTTATCTCAACAAATAAGAAATTGGATAAAATACCAAGACTTACGTGGCGAGTTTAATGGTAATTGCCCATGCCTCCATTCCATAAATTTAATGTAAATCACAAAGGTAGTCAGAGAAGGTAAATCACCTTGCTACTGATGAGCAATCCATGGCATAGAATCTGTATGAAGTAAATCCCTCCAACTTCCTTCTAGCCATGAGCCTCTGTGGTCCTGTGGTTTCACAAGTACAGGAAGATTGTGATGTGTAACCTTGTGTCCTGATGTGTATTTTCTTTTTTTTTTAACATCTTTATTGGAGTATAATTGCTTTACAATGGTGTGTTAATTTCTGCTGTATAACAAAGTGAATCAGCTATACATATACATATATCCCCATATCTCCTCCCTGTTGCATCTGCTCCCCACCTTCCCTATCCCACCCCTCTAGGTGATCACAAAGCACCGAGCTGATCTCCCTGTGCTATGCAGCTGCTTGCCACTAGCTGTCTATTTCTTCTGATGTACTTCACTCTGTATGACAGTCTCTAGGTCCATCCACCTCACTACAAATAACTCACTTTCGTTCCTTTTTATGGCTGAATAATATTCCACTTTGTATATGTGCCACATCTTTATCCATTCATCTGTTGATGGACACTTAGGTTGCTTCCATGTCCTGGCTATTGTAAATAGTGTTGCAATGAGCATTGTGGTACATGACTCTTTTAGAGTTATGCTTTTCTCAGGGTATATGCCCAGTAGTGGGAATGCTGGGTTATATGGTAGTTCTATTTTTAGTTTTTTAAGGAACCTCCATCCTGTTCTCCATAGTGGCTGTATCAATTTACATTCCCACCAACAGTGCAAGAGGGTTCCCTTTTCTCCAAACCCTCTCCAGCATTTACTGTAGACTTTTTGATGATGGCCATTCTGACTGGCGTGTGGTGACACCTCACTGTAGTTTTGATTTTCATTTCTCTAATGATTAGTGATGTTGAGCATCCTTTCATGTGTTTGTTGGCAATCTGAATATCTTCTTTGGAGAAATGTCTATTTAGGTCTTCTGCCCATTTTGGAATTGGGTTGTTGGTTTTTTTGATATTGAGCTGCATGTGTTGCTTGTAAATGTCGGAGATTAATTCTTTGTCAGTTGCTTCATTTGCAAGTATTTTCTCCCATTCTGCAGATTGACTTTTTGCCTTATTTATCTTTTCATTTTCTGTGCAAAAGCTTTTAGGTTCCGTTAGGTCCCATTTGTTTATTTTTGTTTTTATTTTCATTTCTCTAGGAGGTGGGTCAAAAAGGATCTTGCTGTGATTTATGTCATAGAGTGTTCTGCCTATGCTTTCCTCTAAGAGTTTGATAGTGTCTGGCCTTACATTTAGGTCTTTAATCCATTTTGTGTTAATTTTTGTGTATGGTGTTAGGGAGTGTTCTAATTTCATTCTTTTACGTGTAGCTGTCCAGTTTTCCCAGCACCACTTATTGAAGAGGCAGTGTTTGCTCCATTGTATATTCTTGCCTCCTTTATCAAAAATAAGATGACCATATGTGCATGGGTTTATGTGTGGGCTTTCTATCTTGTTCCATTGATCTATATTTCTGTTTTTGTGCCAGTACCATACTGTCTTGATTAGTGTAGCTTTGAGTTATAGTCTGAAGTCCAGGAGCCTGATTCCTCCACCTCCTTATTTCTTTCTCAAGATTGTTTTGGCTATTCGGGGTCTTTTGTGTTTCCATACTAATTGTGAAATTTTTTGTTCCAGTTCTGTGAAAAATGCCATTTGTAGTTTGATAGGGATTGCATTGAATCTGTAGATTGCTTTGGGTAGTAGAGTCATTTTCACAATGTTGATTCTTCCAATCCAAGAACATGGTATATCTCTCCATCTATTTGTATCATCTTTAATTACCTTCATCAGTGTCTTATCATTTTCTGATACAGGTCTTTTGTCTCCTTATGTAGGTTTATTCCTAGGTATTTCTATTGTTTACATTGCAACAGCAATGGTAAATTGGAGTGTTTTCTTCATTTCTCTTTCATATTTTAAATCATTAGTGTATAGGAATGCATGAGATTTCTGTTCATTAATTTTGTATCCTGCTACTTTATCAAATTCATTGATTAGCTCTAGTAGTTTTCTGGTAGCATCTTTAGGATCCTCTATGTATAGTAAGTATCATGTCATCTGCTAACAGTGACAGCTTTACTTGTTGTTTTCCAATTTGGATTCCTTTGTTTTTCTTCTCTGATTGCTGTGGCTAAAACTTCCAAAACAATGTTGAGTAATAGTGGTGAGAGTGGGCAACCTTGTCTTGTTCCTGATCTTAGTGGAAATGGCTTCAGTTTTTCACCATTGACGGTGATGTTGGCTGTGGGTTTGTTATATATGGCCTTTATTATGTTGAGATAAGTTCCCTCTATGTCTACTTTCTGGAGGTTTTTTTTTTCGTTGTTTGTTTTTTCTTTTTTCTGGAGGGTTTTTTTCATAAATCAGTGTTGAATTTTGTCGAAAGCTTTTTCTGCATCTATTGAGATGATCATATGGTTTTTATTCTTCAATTTGTTAATATGGTGTATCACATTGATTGATTTGCATATATTAAAGAATCCTTGCATTCCTGGGATAAACCCCACTTGATCATGGTGTATAATCCTTTAAATGTGCTGTTGGATTCTGTTTGCTAGTATTTTGTTGAGGAGTTTTTCATCTATGTTCATCAATGATATTGGCTTGTAGTGTTTTTTTTTGTGACATCTTTTGTTTGGTTTTGGCATCAGGGTGATGGTGGCCTCGTAGAATGAGTTTGGGAGTGTTCCTCCCTCTGCTATATTTTGGAAGAGTTTGAGAATGATAGGTGTTAGCTCTTCTCTAAATGTTTGAGAGAATTCTCCTGCGAAGCCATCTGGTCCTGGACTTTTGTTTGTTGGAAGATTTTTAATCACAGTCTCAATTTCAGTGCTTGTAATTGGTCTGTTTATATTTTCTATTTCTTCCTGGTTCAGTCTCAGAAGGTTGTGCTTTTCTAAGAGTTTGCCCATTTCTTCCAAGTTGTCCATTTTATTGGTGTACAGTTGCTTGTAGTAATCCCTCATGATCCTTTGTATTTCTGCAGTGTCAGTTGTTACTTCTCCTTTTTCATTTCTAATTCTATTGATTTGAGTCCTCTCCCTTTTTTTCTTGATGAGTTTTGCTAATGGCTTATCAAATTTGTTTATTTTCTAGAAGAACCAGCTTTTAGTTTTATTGATCTTTGCTATTATTTCCTTTATTTCTTTTGCATTTATTTCTGATCTGTTGTTTCCGATTTCTTTCCTTCTGCTAAGTTTGGGGGTTTTTTGTTCTTCTTTCTCTAATTGCTTTACGTGTAAGGTTAGGTTGTTTATTTCAGATGTTTCTTGTTTCTTGAGGTAGGCTTGTATTGCTATAAACTGTCTTTGAACTGCTTTTGCAGCATCCCATAAGGTTTGGGTCATCGTGTTTTCATTGTCATTTGTTTCTAGGTGTTTTTTAACTTCCTGTTTGATTGCTTCAGTGATCTCTTGGTTATTAAGTAGTGTGTTGTTTAGCCTCTGTGTGTTTGTATTTTTTACAGATTTTTTCCTGTAATTGATACTTAGTCTCATAGCATTGTGGTCGGAAAAGATACTTGATTCAATTTCAATTTTCTTAAATTTACCAACGGTTGATTTCTGACCCAAGATATGATCTATCCTGGAGAATGTTCCATGAAGACTTGCTCAAGGGCTGATGTGTATTTTCTTGCCACTCACTTTGACTTTGTTGTGAAATGTGCTCATTGGTGCAAAGACAGGATTAGGGCACTCATCACAACAAACAAACAAATGAAAGATTGGTTTTCCTGGAGGGACATTGGCAGATCTCTTTTGTCACTGAGAGTAACTTTTTTTCATTGCCCTTCTTCAGTAATACTATCAAGTAACATTAAAGGGGTGGGGTGGGGGAAACACTTCATAATAAAATTTAATTTAGACGCCTTACATTTACATCTTCATTTGATATATTTTGGAAAACTTGGTGGTATCACACTAGAATTATTTGTGGCTAGAGTGTTACTTTTGTCAGTTTCTGTATCTTGCATATTGAGATCATGTATAATTTGAAACTTGAAATACTACTTGAATTAGATCCCACATATTGATTTACTCTTTAGGAAGCTGTTCAGCTTGTTTCTCAGCCTTTTCCATTTTGACAAAAAGATATTGATACCACGGGATTCTTTGCTATAAACAGCCACAATGTAGCAACTTTATGATAATGTATGTAATTCATTTTGATGTGAATATCAGGTGCTTTTTTCTATTTTCTTTCTCATAAAAGTGATATGTATTAAAACACTGCTCTAAAGAAATCCATGCAAGTGCTTTGAGCGCCTAGCTTGGATTTTACAAATGTATTTGCTTGAATGATTTGCCTGACCATTGTGTTACCTGATTCCAGATGGCGTGAAATTGTACCTTCTATTTTGGATATCTCAAAAACACATTCGTGTTTCAATAGGAAGCAAACAGTATGATCAACATTTACAAAATAACTTCAGCATTTTTAGTTGTAGCAAATTGTGCACTCGTTTTGACCTTTTTTTAGAGTCAATAGGGGATGCCCTCTCTTTGTCCTTTCGTCCCCAAGGGAGGTGCCATTCTACTATTCACAGGTAACAGAATCAAACAAGTCCCATAACCATATCCAGAACAGACTCAGGAGATCTGTTTTAACTGGCTTTTTTATTTGTATCAGTCTATCGAACCCTATAATTGTGCTTGACTGACAGAGATATGATGTTATTGTTGGTAGCATAGGACCCTCTGAGGTGTGAAATGCAACGCCATGGTGCAGCCTGTTCTGTTCTGTCCACCTTCAACAATTGTCAGCTCGATTTGAAGCCCAGAATCTTGTTGACAGATGAATGAAGCAGACTTAGCCAAGTTAAGCTTACAATGCTATTTCTGCCAATGTGGTAGATGAATTAGGAAAAGAAATCTCTATAGAACTTTTAGATGAGAAACTCTGATATCTTTACTTTATACGGAAAAAAGACAATATGACTTTTAAGCCAATAGTAAATCTTTTCCAGATACTTTCATAACTACAATTTATAATAACTACCTAATATGTGTCACTTTACATACCAATTCTCATTCTAGCCCTGTGAACTAGAGATATATTATACCCATTTACAGAGGAAGAAACCGAGGGTTAGGGAGATCAAGTAAATTAGCCCACCCAAGGATTCACATTTAGTAGGAGGCAGAATTGGAACTTGAACCCAGGTCTGTCTCTCTTCAAAACCCATTTTCCCCCCATATTTCTACAAGTTGTTTTTTAGGCAGGTAAGCTTGAAGTGTTACCAACTTCTTTGCAAGTATCTTCTTTGTTGTATCTTATCCTACCTATTATCTAAGGTTCATTTTAGGCTTTACTTAGCTAGCTGTGGATCTTACATCTTGTATGTGATCTTTCATATTGCTCTTTACTCAAAACACACTTATAAATCGTCTAATTTTCATCTAACAGAAGTAAATTGTGTGGAGATATGAGCTTTGGCTCTTGAGTTGAGAAAACTGAACATAAAATTGTAATGGAGTTTTTCAGCAAATGCTCCTTTAATTGCTTTTCCTATATTCTTGCTTAATTATAAAAGTATTTTGATTTCTGTTTGGGCTCAAAGAGTGTGCTTTTGAATGTGTGGTTACTATTCTTTTTTTCTGTAATAATAAGATATCATTTTTGATGGAGGGAGAAAACCACTCATCTTGCAGGAAATGGTATCACTATAAAATACCAAGATGGCTCGATGAATTCAGATGTAGTCACCATAACAAACCAGATAAACAAACAAAACAAACCTGGAGAATTAATTTGTGTCTAATGGCTGTTTGGGAACAGAGTTATAATAGAATGACCATAGGTTGTCACAGATGGGTAGTTCGTTTTGGAACCCTGCATACAGCTTTGTGTCCTGGAACAAAAGGTAGAAAAAGGGACATAACTGTGATTCTTACATAGAATAGATTCCCCAGTGTCTTTTCACATCTTCTGTTTTGAGTGGTTCAGTGGTTCAGGCCGTGTTTGAACATTGCCGTGTTCAGTGGCAATTTGTTTCAGTGCTTCTTTTGATATTATTTACGTAGATTTAGTGCCAGATTAAACAGAATTTTGGAATTCTTGAAGGGGCAGAGATAAAGGAAAAATACCCCGCAAACTGAGATAAGTAAAGGTGTTAAAGTAAAAAAAGAAAAAAAAGGAGGAGCAGAAGGAGGAGGAAAGAGACATACCAAAATATTGACAATGTAGTTTTTGCAAGACTATTCTTTCCTGTGGTCTATTTCTGGATACCATCTGTTTTAGAATGACTGTAGCTGTTTTAACAGACAAACTCTGAGATGTTACTGGCTTACCACAGTAGGCATTGATTTCTTATACATGATGAAGGGCAAGACTCTGGGGACTCTGCCATCTTCCATATGTGTGTTCTGAGGTTACCCTGGGCATAGGCATACAGCCACTGGATAAGATAAAGAAAGAAAGAGAATGGACAGTCAGGTGGGAGGATTCTTTTGGCCAGCACTAGAAGTACAAGAGTTTATGGTTTATATCACTGCTGACCACATTTCTTTGGCAAGTGTCAAGTCACATTTTCACACATAACTGCAAAGGAGAGAGTGAAATGTAGCTGTGGGCTTAGAAGAAAAAGTAAACAAAATTGGTGAACAGCCAATCTCTGCTACCCTGTTTGGATATAATTCCTTAAGGAATTGAGAGAACCAGAAGTCTCCAACGAGATGTGTACAGGTATGTCACTTGGGGAGTAATGTGACCTCTGACTTTGTAAAATTTTAGAAAAGAAAAATTTCATCAAAACTGTTATCACTAGAAACTTTGAACAGAAAAAGAAAAGGGAAAAGAATTTTTTTGAAAAAGTGCAACATAGAAGTTAGGGAGTGGTTTGTAAGAAGAATAAAGTATGAGTACTAGGCTAGGAGCCTCAGGCCTCCCAGTTTACTTCATAACTTCATTGTTAATGAAGGCTTTTTGTCTTTAAGCACTTACAAAATCTTCAAGCATCAACAGACACTGCTATGGCTTTCTCTTTCTTCTTACTAGTTCTCATGCCACTGAGTGATTTCAATACCTTGTATTGGATCCAGGGTGATCATCTCAATTGGAACAGTTCTGGTTATCTTGTTTCATATTCCCAATTGTCTCATGTGAAAGTTTAATTTTTAATAATGCTTCTGTGAAAAAATGACATATTTTTAGGGTCACTTTCATAAGGTTTGAAGAGGGAGCAACTGACATTCTTATAGTGGGAAACATGATTAAAACAAAAAAGGGAGTTTAGGGATGAATCCTCTCTTCCAAAGAGCTAAAAGAGTGTTTCATTTTACACTAAAAAATAAAAAAAGCAAAACAGGTAGCACAAGGCAGTCAGAATTATTAGAAATGAATCTCTCAGTTTGAAAGTCTTTGCTTTTGGTTGCTGACTGGACACCTGCATATTTTTCTAATATCCAGTCTGTGAACAAATGGAGTGTCATGTCCCTTCTTCCTGTTTGACTTTCTTGTGACCAAATACTTAGTTGTGTGGCTGAATTCCTAGGGCGATCTGCTTATGCAGGCCTGTAATGCCTTATGGGACAAATTAGGGAAGTCATAATTATATGACTTCTGTGGATTTGTGAGGCAATAACTAGCCATAGTCAAGAAAGCCACACTAAAGGGCTTCCCTGGTGGCGCAGTGGTTGAGAGTCCGCCTGCCGATGCAGGGGACGCGGGTTCGTGCCCCGGTCCGGGAGGATCCCACATGCCGCGGAGCGGCTGGGCCCGTGAGCCGTGGCCGCTGGGCCTGCACGTCCAGAGCCTGTGCTCTGCGGCGGGAGAGGCCACAACAGTGAGAGGCCTGCATACTGCAAAAAAAAAAAAGAAAGTCACACTAAAATAAAGTGCTATGAAAAAGCAGTTTGGACACATTTTTGAATGTAAATATTTTGAACAAAGTCAAATGAGTGACTTAAGGGTATGTTATTGTTTCCTCTTGAATGGCCAAGCATTTAGTAATCTTCAGCGGCATGTGATTACAGAGAAGACTTCAATGTCCCCATCCTTCCAAACTAGTTATGTGAAATGCTATGGTTTCCTCTTACTCAAAGAGTGGCTCCTGCTTAATTTCTGCTCATTTAGACACCGTGATGTTGGCCTACATTTGGCCTAAATTAACTAAGTATGAGTTGTTTGCTCTGAATTGAGTCCTGAACCATAATATAGAAAGAATTCTCTCCTTTAGTTATTAAATGAACTTTAGTTCTTGCTTTGGTGGAATTAAAAAGACATCAAGCCTTGGAATCTAAAGTGGCCCGGGTTACCTAAATGTTCTTATGGTGTTTTTTTTTAGTCATTATGAATGATATTTTTAATGCACTTTTTATCTTCACAGTCCCCATGCTTTCTTAAGATTTACTTAGGATTAAATAAAATAAAGCTTTTTCTTGTTTCCTTACTTGCTAATATTTTCAGTCTCAAAAATACACATATACATCTCTAGTTTGTATTTCTGCAGAATGTCTTATTAACAAGTATTTCTATATGCTCAAAGAAATGAATAAAGGATGGCATCATGGGATATAGAGGCAGGAGGGACTTAAAGTGTTATTAATAATTAGTTCATACAGTTATCTAAAATATAGTGCCCACTTATTCAATGATTCATTCATCAGACTCATATGGAATGCCTAATATGTGCCATGCCCTCTGCTATACATGATGGGGATACAATAGCAAATAAAGATAGCCCCTGTCTTCAAAGACCTTAGCGTCTACTAGGAGCAAAACAAAACAAAAACATAGCAATATCATGTGAGAAATATGCTCAGGATATGTCGAGGTACAACGGAAGAACCATCGCGGGGTTAATCACCCAAATTTTGGTGGGGAGGGGATCAGGTTGCCTCTGGATCTAAGACACAGTGTTGTCAACGTGAAAAGTCTAAGTTGTGCAGTGTTTTCATGGAGGCTAGCATGTTCAAAACCTTTGAGATACACGAAAGAATGGCATTTAGGAAAACTGCTTATTAAGGTTGAAATGTAAAGTTCAAGGAGGGGATGAGGAAGTAAATAGAAAGCAGGGATTGGGGTAGGATGTGGTGAAGGACCTTGCATGCCATGCTAAGTAATTATCCTAAAAGTATACAATCTGAAGCATTTAAGAAGTGGGGTAGCATGGTCAGACAAACATTTTAGGAAGATCACTCTTGCTAAAGGATAGGAGGAAGACAAAGGGGAAGAGAGAGATGGTTAATATGTTGTTGCAGTTACTTGGGGGAGAAATAAAATGACCTGGAGAGATATAGAGAATGGGATAGATTCAGGGTGTATTAATGAGGTAGAAATGGCAGAATGTGTGACTAGATGTAAGGATGGGGAGGATGGAGAAGTGGGGGTGATTCTCAGGCCTTGCTCTGGGGAATAATAGTGCAGACCATGGGATAGAGACTAGAGAAGGAAGAGCAGATTTGGGGAGGAGATGATGCTGAGGTTTGATTAGAGCCCACATCCAGACTGAGGAAAAGGACAAAATGGACTGTCCAGGGACTGAGGTGATCAGGAGTCAGGAGGTCCAGGGGGTGGGAGCCTGGGCTGCAGACCAAACCAGAGAGGCAAGGGGCTTGCTTTTCCTAATCCCAGCCCCCCTGCACTCTCCCCTCCTCCTAGCTTTGAACTGGTTACATTTTACAGTGCTCTGTGGAAGGAGGGTAGAAATAGGAAAACTGAGGCATCTGTACAAAGCGTCTGAGTCACCACTTCCTTCCATTAATAAACAAATGAAATCCATATTTGTGTAGCTAACCCACAGAAAAGGAGGGAGAATGTTTGGCAGGCACAGTAGAAATCCAATCTGGAAACTACAAATTTAAAAACAATTATTTAAAATTTTATATCACAAACTTCCTTTTGGAGGCTTCTGTTAGCTACATCTATGTTAGGATATTCTTCTGGGAGTAGAAATATAAGGGCTTCAGAGCTTTGCTGCCCAGAGCCATGGAGTTTAGAGGACACATGAAAGCATACTTTCGTCCTGTACTGCAGACACCATCTTCTGTTCTGATATATCATTTCACTCAACAGGAGTAGACGCACATAGTTTGTCTCTTGATTTGCAGTTTGGGGAACAATTTCAACTCGCTCCCTCCCAGGGCACATTATTAACAACCAACTGGCATACAGTTTCAGACTTTTTCGCAGGTGAGAGTGAAAATTGAAAGAGTGGATTAAGGGGTTCTCTGCGGGCACCCTGGATAATTTATCGCCCTTTTGCTGTAATGGCTGGATGGATATATCTTTCTCCATATGTAGCCTTTCATTTAGACTTCTAATCAGTGGTAAAGAATAAGAACTGGTTTTTAAAAAACATCCCTTGGAGTGGAACTAATCAGCTTGTGGTTTCCCTTCAGATAGTCTCACCATTATCCAATATACCCTCTATATCCTCACATAGGAAATGACCTAAACTTCCACTTCCAGTTGTGCGGATTATTTATCCTGTTGCCCCCCTCCATCTCCATCCAACCCTCTACTTTGCATGTTAAAGTTAAGCCTCTAATCATTGAATCTTCATGTCTGGAAAGTTGATCTGGCATCACCATTACATACAAACTTACTTTGTACCTTATACGGCGTGACTTGAAAAGAAACTATTTTGAATTCTTGTATTGTTTACCAGTTTGAAAGTTGTGTGAAAGATGAGGATTTATTCCTTTGCCTGACTGGATCCCCTGGGCTTTATTTGTTAAGAATGTTATTTTCCCATAGGCATTAACTCCCCTATTTAGAGGGAAAAAAAAATCCTTATTTAGCTTCAGTTTGGTAATGTTAATAGAGTTTAGAAGGAGAGACTTTGAAGGGTGTAAACAAACTGAAGGCGATTTCGGATCGTTACAACATTTTAAACAAAATGAAACATTGCTTGACCTTGTACCAAATATTATAATTCATAAGAAACTCATACAGAAATTATATATTTCCTATAATATGAGGTTTCCTATGTGCATATATTTAATCAAAACCACAAGGCAAATGAATTTGGGTTGGGAAACCTCCCGCTATGCATCATTGTGAGGAGAAGAAGCTTTTATTTTGTTATTAAAAAGTATCATTAAAGGGTAGACAATTTCCTTCATTCCTATTCATTTCTGTAACTTCCAGTACTTTGTAAATATTCTAATAACTAGAGCACCCAGATCATTTTCTACGCTTGTGTTCTGTTAAAAGTAAATTAAATAGGAAGCTTTCATTTTTGTAAATTATTATCGGAAATTGACCCGAATCATCTCTCTATCGCAGTAGGAACTCAATCTATAGCCCTAAAGTACAGTGATTACCAAGATGTGACCTACTTTAGTACTTTCAGTGATTTATAATATCCTTTTATATTGTCAGTAAATTAGACTCCATAGACAATGTAAGAATTTCTTTTGGGAAGAGTTTTGATAACAGTCAAAGGGGATGGTTTATATTAGAATGTTTCTTATTTGGGGACTTGAAGTCAGCATCATTTCAGGTGTGAAATGTTTCCTTGCTATATCCTGCTTTGCTCATTGACAGTAGCTACAGCAGGTGGCTTACTATTAAAATCAGCATGATAAACCTCTTAGAAAATGACATCTCTTTTGTTACATATTTGTTCCCACCTTGTCTCACTCTGTGTTGGCTAGCCTTTTAAATACCTTTGCATACCAAGAATGGTATTTAAAAAGCATCCTGAATTACAGATCTTCAAACTTCTTACTTTTAAAACTATAACCAAAGCTAGTTGAATGTTTGGCTTTATCCACCAAGGGCATCATATGAAGCCCAGTAAATGAATGTGTGTACTTATGTAAAACTAGCTCCTTGTCTAACATCCAAATATATATGTAATGGGATACTAAAATAATAGTGAATTATTAAAGTTCTTATATTTGGCATTTATAGGCTTTTAATTTATTTCTAACAAATTTAGAAATAGTTCATCTGTAACAATTAACCAGGATATTGACTCTTCATTCAGAATGTTTTGTAGCTCAAATTTTTCTAAGTAAAAAAAAAATTTATTTTTAGAAGAAGGATCTTTTCCTGAGATTTTTATCTTCAAATTATGGAAAGTTTCAGAGTGCATAAAATATGAAAGTTATAGAATTTTAGTTGCTGGGAACCTCAGAGATAAGAGTCCAGATTTTCTCTTTACCTTTTAAATTAATTAACTAAAAGTGGATCCCAAACATGAATTTTAAGGAAGACGTTGTCACACTGACATAGCTGTTCTGCAGTGATGAAAATGGGCTTATGAATAATGGCATACAGTATGTTCTATCTAAATTAGTTCATTTCCAGGAGGATGTCTTTTTTTTTTTTTTTTTTTTTTT
>NW_020172826.1:984028-1143174 GCF_003031525.2 Neophocaena asiaeorientalis asiaeorientalis | reverse complement strand
TTTTTTTTTTTTTTTTTTTTTTTTTTTTTGCGGTACGCGGGCCTCTCACTGTTGTGTCCTCTCCCGTTGCGGAGCACAGGCTCCGGACGCGCAAGCTCACCGGCCATGGCTCACGGGCCCAGCCGCTCCGCGGCATGTGGGATCTTCCCGGACCGGGGCACGAACCCTCATCCCCTGCATCGGCAGGCGGACTCCCAACCACTGCGCCACCAGGGAAGCCCTGAGGATGTCTTTTAAAATGCTCCATGTTTTAAAAAGTTCAACTTATCAAAGTCATCATGTCACATCTGTTACAAAGATTTGTCTGTTGCTGATCTACAGCTAACTAATTTTCCAGAAATGACACTTCCCATAGTTCATTGTGTTCTTATCATCATGGCACAAACCAACATTAAATGTGTTTCTTGAGTGATGCTTAAGATGAAGTAGCCATGTGCATTCTGTTTTTGCACATGGAGGTTTCGGTTTCTTAAGAGAAATAAGAACTTTTAGGTAAAGATGTCTTTCAATCAGCCGTAAACGTTTACGTTTTTGTTTTTTAAATATTTGTGTGGTTAAGAAATAGAATAACACCATGAAGGAAATCTGTTTCCTACTTTTAAATAATATTGTCTTCCAATGACTTGAATTAAACCTCAAAACTTTGTTAATCTTTAATTACTTGTGTTTTTACTTTAATTTAAATTAAAATAGGGTTAAGAGAAAGTTTGAGAATCTGCTTAGTATCAAGTTGAAGTATTTGAATTATTGGCATTATTTATAAACTTTTTTATTTTGCTTTTTTGGATTCAGGTCTTATTTAGACAGGATTAATGTTTATGCAAGTGAAAGAATAAAAACTTATTATGGAGTGACATGAGACGGAATGAGATGTATGTTTGTTGTAAAGGATATTGCTGCAAAAACAAATTCGTTTTCTTCCCTACAAAAGTTAGAAGAAAACATGATTCTACCCCATTGTTAAATGGGTTTGATATTTCTCATTATTCTTTATTACTGTGGGCTCTTCACGAAAGGGAGATGTTGAAAAGAATTTAGAACCCTGGGAAATGTCTACACCAGGAAATAGGCAGGTGAAAACTGTATTCTCTAGGATCACAAAGCAAAGAGGTTTCACACGTATTGTTTCCTTCAAAAATTTGAAAATGAATCATGGTTTGGTTGAACTGCTTGAGCTCTCTCTTCTGATTGGGACTGCCTTTAGCTGTGCCTGCCTTCAGTCACAACATGACTGTACAAATAAGGGGGGCAGATTCCGTTGTAGTACAGATCGTGCATGTGGGAATAGACCCAGGAGCTAAAGGAACCCCAAACTGCACTACACCTGCCCTCTAACATCAGAGAAAAATCCTCCCTTGGCTTAATGGCAGAACCAGGTCCCTTGACTTCCTTTGTGAATAAGGACAGTGCTACATAACTCTCATGTCCTGGTTCATGCTTCATATACCTATACTGTGCGTGTGCGTGTGCGTTTGTGTGAACTAAAACTTCTCCCTGAGCTCTCCTTTCAGTGAGAAAACAATAAATGGCTAGGGTTTGCAGTTTGTCGAAAGCTTTGAAGAGATGGTTTTAGCAGACTTTATTTCTGCAGGTTTGTACCGCCTCTCTACCCCTTTAGGAAGGACCTGGTGGGTTAGCCTAATTTACTTCATTCACACCAATTATTAATGCAAGCGTCTACCTGGGCCTACTTCCTTTCATTTATACAATTTCAAGGATGGCCAGTCAGCATGATCCAGGGAGGACACAGAACCATTCATGCATGGGAACTCGAGCTTTATTCTCTCCCCAGTAGGCTTCTTAGCATGCCGCGGCTACAGCCCATGGAACACCATCTTCTACCTGTCAGCAGTTATTTAGAATCATTCAGAAAGAACCTGCTAAGCCTCATCAATGGAGGTAATTTAGCCAGTGGCTCTAAAAATGCTGTTACATTCCCTGTCTCAACTGAGAACATTCATATTATAGAAGAGCTGAATGTATTCAGTATACGCTTGGTAACATTACAGTCTCTAATTTCGTCCCAGCATCATTAACCGTATAACGTTATCTGTTAAATTAAGTGGTTTATTTTTCAATACAATCATTTTTATCACAGTGAGAAGAGAGAATTTTAACTAGTTTGCACAATTTAAGCCTTTGTCAGAAGGTTTTCCAGTTGCTTGGGAAGATAAAGTCCAATAAAACGTGGGAATCTGAAAATGTATGAATTTCTCTGTGTCACTTGTGACTGTGAGTTCCCCCGTTGAAGGGTCCATGCCTTATTTTTCCTTGTTCTTCTGTCACCACCACAGTGCCTGGCATTTAGTAGGTTGATTGAATAAAAATTCATATAAAGATGAACTTTTAAAAATCAAATATTTAGTATATGCCTGCCACTGTCCAAGATGCAGTATAGCATAATAGTTAAAAAAGTATAGGCTCTGGAATCTGACAGACCTGAATTCATATCTCAGTATTTCCCCTTACTAGCTGTGTGATCTTGGGCAAGTCACTCACCCTCTCTGTCTCAGTTTCCACAACTGTATAATGGGGCTGGTAATGGTACCTAGTGATGTCTGCAAAACAAAAGGCACAGTGCCTGGCATATTGTATCAGCACCGTAAGTGTTAGCTGTTCAAGGAGCATACCATTTAATAGGAGAGGTAAGATACCAATGGCCATAATTTAAGGCAGAATATAATGTCATAAAAGAATTAAGAAAATGATCTGGGGCTATTCAGAAGAAATAAAGTTCCTACCTGCTGTGGGAAAGCAGGCAGATCTTTTTTTTTTTTTTTGCGGTATGCGGGCTTCTCACTGTTGTGGCCTCTCCCGTTGCAGAGCACAGGCTCCGGACACACAGGCTCAGCGGCCATGGCTCACGGGCCCAGCCGCTCCGCGGCACGTGGGATCCTCCCGGACCGGGCACGAACCCGTGTCCCCTGCATCGGCAGGCGGACTCTCAACCACTGTGCCACCAGGGAAACCCTCAGGCAGATCTTTGAAAGAGATGAAAGCCCTAAAGCCTGGATGGGATTTTGACAAGTAGAATGGGCGGGAGGGCACGCAGGCTGGGTGAATAGCAGGAACAAGGTGTTTGAGGGGCCAGGAGCCTGGAGCAATTGGGGGCCATGGGTCTCTCCAGAGGCTGAGCTGAGAGCTTTGACTGCCAGGTCTAACTAAGCCTTGATTTGGTCAGAATGAGATGTCATTACCTTTGATGGAGCAGAAGTGAAGTTTTGAAACTGGGTCAGTTCTTGCTGGGACTGCCTGAGTCCTCCAAGTGCCATATTTCTTCCTCTGACATTTCAGCAGCACTTTGTTTACATAGCCACTGTAACCCTTAAAGTTTTGTGACTTGCTTGGTAAAGTTTCTTTGGCCTTGTTACAGAAAATGTAGGAATGGGTAATTCATGGAAATTCTATGGTAGCTTATCATGAACAATGTCTAGAAACAAGAATTATAGGGAAATTCAGTCTTTTAAGCAACATATTTTGCATAATTTCTCTATACTTCCAAAGATTTTTGAGTCCTTATTGAATAAATATAGATAATATTATCTTTATTATTGTTAGAGTATATGTTATTGAAATTGTATTCCTGCAATTAAGCCTAAAGAGATAGGAACATAGCTAAAATAAATTAAAAGTATGGCTTAAAAAATTGTTAAAACATCACTGGTTAAAAACTATAATAAAAGATTACACCAGACATTCTACTAATTGAACTTATTAAAGATAACCTACTGGGTATATCACAAATATAATATGGAATTCATCTGACACAAAAAATGGAAAACACTCTTCCACAGACCTCCTATATCCCCACTTCCCTCCTTAACAGATTAGGTGTCTCATTCCATCATTATACTCATGCTCTTGTATGTATACACCTGTAACTCCTCTCCCTCTGTCCTGACCTGGGGAGACCTCAAACCTACTTAAATCCAACTTATCCTCTGCTCTGCACCTGCATCCACATAGCTGAATACAGATGGAGAAAAACAACTCTGCTAACTGGTCTCATTTTCAGCCCACAACCACTAATCTCAAGAGGATGTGTGGTGCTGTCCATGTCTGTAATCCAGTCCCTCTCTAACTTTCTTAGCTATTTCAAACATTTTTCTTGCTCCTGAATCCTCCAGCATCTCCTTCCCATTTAAGTTTGTTGAAAGTATTGTTTGTTATTTCTCTGAGAAAATAGAAACCATCAGAATATAATTCTATACACTCCCACCACCAAATCTGATAATTTACTTAGATCTGTACCCGCCTTTCCTCCTGCCACAAGGGACGAACTGTCCCTGACCATTAATCTCTACCACTCTGCTGAAACGTTCTTGTTAGGGTCACTGATTACATTCACCATGACAAATTCAGGGATCAGGGTTCCTTTAAAATTTTACTGGACCATATTCAGCACAGCCTATTGCCCCCTGCTTGTTGAAACCCTTTTCTTGCCTATCTCCTTGCTGGGTATCACTCTTTCAAGGTACTCCTCCTACCTCGCTCCTTCTCAGCCTTGCGAGTTCCTTTACTTCTTCATGGTCTCTAAATGTTGTCCTGGAAGGTTCGGTCCTTGAACCTTTTTTCCTCCTTATTTACATTCACTTGTTGCTAGGTGATTGCATATAATCGCATGGTTTTAACTATTATCTATATGTCAAAGGCTCCCAGATTTATATCTCCAAGCTGGACTTCTCCTATGAACTCTAGACTTGTATATCCAAGCATCTACTCAACATGCCCACATGGCTCTTTAACAGATCTCCCAAACATGTCCAAAACCAAATTCTCCACCAAAACCAAATGCTCCAAAGCCGCTCCTGTTAGCCTTCAGCACAGCAGTAAATGACCTCTCCTTCCTTTAGTTGCTCCAGTCAAATCTTGGAGTCACTCCTGACTCCTTTTTTCTCACACCCGGCGTTCAATCTGTCTTCAAATCTGGCACCACTTTATTCACAATATGTGCAGGATCTACCATTTTGTCCTCTGCCGCTACTATCCTGGTCCATCCCATCATTTACATTTTACTTGGATTATTACAAAGCCTCTTAACTTCCTTCCATACTTACACTCTTGCCTTCTTACACTCTTTTCCCCACAGTGAACACTATCCTTTTCAAATATAATTCAGATTATGTCACTTCTCTGTACAAGAGCTCCTCTCGAAGGCTTTCTATCTCACCCCAATTAAAAGCCAAGTTCTCATCATGACTTACAAAGTTCCACATGACCTGGATCTTCCACCTCTATGACTGCACACCTTGCCCCGTTCCCATCGCTCCCTCCACTCCAGACCCACTGTCAGTGACTGGAAGACTGTCTCCTTATAGGGCATTCCTCTTGCGATTCCTTTTCCCTCTTTTCCTCTGTTCCTTCCATGACCACCCTATGAAATGGTACCCTCCTACTCTACTCTCCTTATCTTCATATATTTTTCTTCTTAGCCATTATGGCCACCTGCAGCATTATTTATAAACATTCCCTTACAGTCTGTCTCCCCCCACAAGCAGGTGGGGCTTTGTTGGCAGGGACTCTCTTTTGTTTATTACATTTACCATATTCCTAGTACTTGAAGAATGGCTGGCACACTGGAGTGGCTTAACAAATATTGATTGAATGAATAAATAAATAATCAACCTTACTTTTCCCACCTCCATCCCACACTCAGAAGACTTCTACTTGAGAGTGTCTTGAGGTTTAGAGCTAGGAATATTTCCATTTTCTGCCCCTGTACATCCAAATGTATCTGCATCTGTCTTCACTTTCTTTCTCCTCTTCTTAGACAAAAGGATACCCTTTCTCCTCACCCTGATTCTCTGATACCACTTCTTTTTGTGTTCTCTTGTATATTGATTTTGCTCTACAAGCCATTTCTTTCCTCTCAGCTAATAGTTTTCTGTCGGTTTGCAAACATTTTCAAATCCTTCCCACCTACTGTGAAAACAAATAAACAGAAAACTTTTCTCCAACTCTATATCCCTTTTAGCTACTATCCTGTTTCTGTTCTTCCCTTTATACACAGATACTCAAAAGAACTGTCTACTGAGATTGGCAAAGTACACATGCTTTCCAATTTTTGCCTTCTGTAGACATTGCTGATTAATCCCAGTGCCATTTCCCAAACTCTATAACCCAACCTCAGAATCTTCCAGGTGGCCATTTGCAACCAGAGTTGCCACTTGGTATGACACCTGCTTGCCACCTCTAGAGCTTATTCTTGTCTTAATTTTCTCACCTCCCTGCTCAAACAATTATAATAAATATTCTGACTTCCTAATGGTTAAATGCAATAGACTCTTTCCAATCCTCATTTTAATTCCTCTTTTTGAAATTCTCTCCAGTATTGGCTTTATAAACTCGTGTTTGTTGTTATTGTTTTTAATTCTTTTCCTCCTCAGTGTCCTTTGGAGACGCTCTTTGTCTCTTTCCCCTAAAATGATTATCTTTGTCTACCCAGGGATTCTTGACCTGGGATGAAGGATTTGCTAGAGAATCCATGGATGGACTTAAGGGGTTTGTTGTGTGTATACAAAATTAAGTTTTTCTTGTATGGATATTTCTAGCTAGAGCAGCTATAGCTCTTATCCAATTCAAAAGAGGATTAAGGATGACTGCTACCTGTTCCTCTGGGTAATCTTGCCCAAGCTCATGGCTTCAGCCGCCAGCATGATACAAGTGAGAGCACGAAAGGGTTCAAGTCAGAAAAACCCATGTCCATATTCCAGTTTCCCCTTTTTGAAGCTGTGTGACTGGGAATATTACCCAACCTCTCTGAAACTTGGTTTGTTCAACTATAAAATGATGGAAATGAGCCCTAATTTGTAGAGTTATTGTAACTGAGATGTCATTTGTAAAGCCCCTGGTGTCTTGTGGTAGTCAGTAAGTGATAGATTTATGAGGCAGTCCTAAACACCTTGGTCTCTAAAGCACACAAGCTTCTTAGCTTGCAGAGCCGCTCTGCCCCAGTTTTGTGGTAGGTTTCCATTTTTTGGGTTCTGTTTCATTGGAGCAATAAGCATTATGCAACTCACACGTTATCAACTTGCTCTGCTTTTATTAATGCATTTATTAACACAAACATCTAAGACAGCTGCAGAGAGCACTAAATCCATTTTTTTTTGTGCAAAATTTAGAAAATTGAAATTGGGCACTTATATAAATTTTAATCAGACTGAGAGATATTTATAAATTGGCTTCCAGTATTTATCTGGTGCAATCAAAATAACACACTTTCAAAGATGTTAATAAACATGGCAGAAAACAAATTATTCATTATATACAATTTAAGAAAAATTGGTTGGGCAATAAAAATGGTTTTTGCATTCTTTAAAATATGTGTGTTTTCAAAACAGTGGAAGCTGAGCAGGTGTCTCTACTCATGTGTATTCCATGTATTTATTGTATCCTATTAAACATATGTTTTTAAACTTATTTATTTACACCTTCCTGATTCCATGCCACTTGGTGAAAAGGCTTGGAGATGTAGTATGTTTTAGAAGTTTGATACACATTTATATCCAAAAGCATAAGTCCTTTAAATCAGGGTCCCCCGGATCGGTACCGGTCCATGGCCTGTTAGGAACCAGGCCGCACAGCAGGAGGTGAGCGGCGGGTGAGCGAGAGAAGCTTCATCTGTATTTACAGCCGCTCCCCATCGCTCACATTACTGCCTGAGCTCCGCCTCCTGTCAGATCAGTGGTGGTATTAGATTCTCATAGAAGTGCGAACCCTACTGTGAACTGTGCATGTGAGGGATCTAGGTTGCACGCTCCTTAGGAGAATCTAACGCCTGATGATCTGAGGTGGAGCTGAGGCGATGATGCTAGCGCTGGGGAGCGGCTGCAAATACAGATTATCATTAGCAGAGAGGTTTGACTGCAAAGACACCATAATAAATCAATTGCTTGCAGACTCATATCAGAACCCTATCAGTGAGTGACAAATGAAAACAAGCTCAGGGCTCCCACTGATTCTGCATTATGGTGAGTTGTATAATTACTCCATTATATATTACAATGTAATAATAATAGAAATAAAGGGCACGATAAATGTAATGTTCTCGATTCATCCCAAACCCATCTCCCCACCCCGGTCTGTGGAAAAACTGTCTTCCACGAAACCAGTCCCTGGTGCCAAAAAGGTTGGGGACCACTGCTTTAAATGGCTTTATAAAATAATACAGCTAAATCCCAAAACCCAAATATTTTGCCCTGCAAAATTGCAAAGATTCCCAGCAAACTCAATTGAGCAGGGATCCCCAGTGTACATGGCGGATGCTTGACTCCTCTAAAACTCTCCTGCCCCTGTCTCTACCCCAACCCTACTCCTAGAAACGATGTGGGGCATACACAGAAGGTGAATTTAAAAACCTTACTTACTGAATTTTAAAGAATAGTTTAAGAATTTTTCAGATTCTTCCAAGTAACTAAAAACACCCTGAATTGAGAGAAAGTTTGAAAATGGAATTCAAAATCACTGACCTAGATCTTGGAGTGAATGAACCTAGTATGGAAAAAATTTGACTTAAGGTTCTGTTTAAAAGTTTTCTGCAGTGAATTAGGTATCGTGCTAATAAATATTTTTATAATCAAGACATGAGGCTAGTAAAATGTTGTGAAGTCTAGAAAACTCTAAAGATAGAAGTAATTACTCATAATTCCACCACCCAGAGATAACCACTATTTTCATATATTTTTTCTCTCTTCCTCCCTCTCTCCCTTTCTGTTTCCTTTCTCCCTTCCTTCCTTCCTTCTCTCTCTTTCTTTCTTTCTTCTTTCTTTCTCTTTCTCTCTTCATATACATAGATTTACAAATATATGTCTGAATAAATACATATGTATACACATGTAGAATTATATCCTAGAAAATATATATAATCTGTATTTTATATACTACAATATCAATAAATAAAATGTATGAAGTTTATAATTGGAATAACACTGCATTACCCATGTTGTATCATAAGGAATAATCATAATAGTCAAATATTTATATAGAAATATGTAAACACTGTTTATAATACCAAAAATCAACCTCAGTGGAATATTAGGCATCCATTACAATTTAATATTGTAAATTAATGCATAAATGGAGTCTTTATCTTTCGTATGCTCTGTATGTGAGATTTTTAATGACAAAAAATGCACATGATAAAATTCTTTACTTTTCTTATGTTCCCATTATGAACATTTAATCATAAGAAAGCTAAAAATATTATGGTGTTAGAAAATATAATTATGTTTTAAAATTAGTGTGGGAAGGACTTAATTGGCTTAAATATGAGTAAATCTTTAAATGAGTCATGTTATTTATTTACAAAAGGCAAATATCATGGAAGAAATCTTCCAAGTTTTGAATGAATTTTTGTTTTCTTTACATTGAACCCAACAAAACCATCTCCACGTTTGCTGTCACTTTCTTTCTCTTTCAAATTAAAAAAAGACATCCACCAGGCTTGCGACTATAGCTATTTATTTTCCTCTTGAGTAGAATATGACTTTTCCTTCCCAGAATTAAAACCACCAAGGATTAAATATTTCTCGAAAGAAAACCTTAAATTGAAATAGTCTAAGTCATATTATGTGACCGTGGCTAAGGTCACATAATTCTTATTATATTAATAACAAGAATTATTAATATCTATCCTGTAGGGTAACACAACAGGCGATATAAATTATGAACGTTTGTCTCAGTCAAACGCGTAGGAGTCTTTGGAAGCATGAGCACTTATAGACGTTGAGAGATTATGCAGTCTTTGCAAAGCCTTTTTTTTTTTTTTTTTTTTTTTTTTTTTTTGCGGTACGCGGGCCTCTCACTGTTGTGGCCTCTCCCATTGCGGAGCACAGGCTCCGGACGCGCAGGCTCAGCGGCCATGGCTTACGGGCCCAGCCGATCCGCGGCATGTGGGATCTTCCCGGACCGGGGCACGAACCCGTGTCCCCTGCATCGGCAGGCAGACTCTCAACCACTGCGCCACCAGGGTAGCCCCTGCAAAGCCATTTTTTAATTAACACACATAAGCTGTAATGCTTTATTTCTTCAATTGCTTTCCTCTGTAGTTTAGCATTTGCATATTAATTTGTTTTTAAAATTAATAGACACTTTTTATCTAAATTTACATTAGTTGAATGACTTGTTGGTTTTATAGCCTACTTTAAATTGCCATGCTATAATTGTGGAGCATTTTATAATTTACAAAGTAATTTGATATAACATTCTCACGTTAGTTAGATGTGGAGGTTTAATCAAACTAGGGAGTGATTTTTCTTCAAGATAGCACTCTCATGCTTTTTGTTCTGAGGCACATATGTAGGTATCTAAATCCTCCTCTGATGCCTCTGCAGGCTTCTGCCTTAGTTCCATCTCTATTATCTGAGGAAGATTCCACTGAGGGAGGAGACTTCCTCTTTGACATAGAAGTGTTTATTCTGCAGTGAGCAGAAACCAAGAGATTAAGAAGCTACATTTTGGAAATACAACCCTATAATTTAAGGATGGTCTGCTTTCTAATGGTTCTCTAAAAACATTGTAAATCATTTTTGGATCAGTCAAAATATTCTCACCTTTCAGTAATTCAGTGATTGTTTCTGAAGCACCTTATCACTTGGGCACTGGGGTATTGGGAATTAAATGTGAAGTGAGGATGGGCAAAATTCCTGCTTCCTGGCTCCAAGTGTAGAGTACATCTGTTCTATTTACTGGCACAGACTTTAGGTCAAACTGCGACTCTTGAAAGGTTAAGTGATCCCATTGAGATGGTTCCATGATAGGATTCCTGTTGGTCCTCAGAATCTCTGCCACCAGAATAATCCTGTTGCCACTCAAAGTTCCTGTGATGTCATTCTAAAGCTTTACCTGGGTGCTTACTTCAGGTGCTCTTTTCTTCTGAAAAGAAAAATAAGCTTGACATCTGAATATGTGAATTTGAGAATTTCAAGAGATAATAACATTATGGTAATCATTGTCCAATGATCTTTTTAGACAGGCAGGGTTCCAAAATGCAAAATCATAGAAATTATTATTTTGAAGTATTTTTTCATTCGATTCAAGACAATGAAATAAATCTGAATCTGAGGGTACTAAAAGTGGTAGTAAAGGTTGAGTTTCTTAACGGTGAGTTTCTAAGTTTTTGAAGTGATTTCTTTCTAATTACCTTGAAGCAGAGGTAGCACCTTTTAGAGTTGCATGGAGAATACTAATCAAGTTTCTGTAAGTGAAGGCAATTTTATTTAAAATGTATCACAGTAAAGTAAATGTATCACAGCCCTCAGTCACCAGGGAGTTTCTGAGATGCTCTTCTCGGGCTCTTGTCTACTCTCCCTCTATGCTCTGCTCTCCTGCGGGGGAAGCTAACACTTCTACACCCGCTGAAACCACTCCTCCATCACTTCACTCATTTGGCCAGATGGCTCTAGTACCATGACTACAAGACTCCAGCTGCTAGACGGTTTTCTTACAGGTATTCTGGGTGTCTCCTAGTGAATAGTTTGTTATATCACATGCAGTGAGAAGACTTGGCGTAGGCAGTCCTGGAATCTTGTGTACGATTTGTAAGTCTTACACTGTGTAATCCACATTTTAGGGAGCGTTGCCAGATTTGCCATGTTGTATGCATCGTTTTTCTGCAAAGCCTCTCTACCAACCCACTTCCATCTCTCTTTTTCACGTTCTCCACCCTACACATACACACATACATGTACACACACCAAACACACCTGAAATTCATATCACATGTTAAGGTAATCTGAGTTCCCTGGTGCTACACACTTTCCAACGCCTATGTAAAAGTCAACTTTTTAATCTCACTGTCATTTACTATTTGTTCTCACTATCATTAACATAAAATTCATAATACAATGTATATTTGTATATAATAACATACAAATTTATACACACATTGTGCTAAAATCATTTGTTCAACATAATGGCAGAAATGCCACTTTTTAAAGGCAGACAGGAAAAGCCTATAATTTGTAAAACAACCATAGGAATAAAAAAATCTCTGCAATGATGCTAAAATATATTCCTTTGAAGAAATTCTTTCTGATTTTAGAGAATCCTATGTTTTAGTTTTTACAAAAAAACCCAAAAAACAAAAAAAACCTAAGACACGTAATGTATTCTGAGGTTCTTAAAAAGACGCATGTTCACATTTCTGAGTTTGCATTAGTTTAAAAGTTTGGAAAGATCAGAAGCTTAAAGTATCCAGAGGGAGAGTGAGAATGCAAGTGCAAGTGAGCACATACTATAATTTCATCCATTACATGGATCTCGGAAGATCCATATTTACATGGAGGTGAACAGCTCTGCACTTGTAGGTTCTCCATGTTCAGAGCTGATGTTAGGGCTGTCTGTTGCCCTCAAGAAGCTTTTTTTTTTTTTTTTTAATTTATTGTTGGCTGCGTTGGGTCTTCATTGCTGCACATGGGCTTTCTCTAGTTGCGGTGAGCGGGGGCTACTCTTTGTTGCGGTGTGCGGGCTTCTCACTGCTGTGTCTTCTCTTGTTGCGGAGCACGGACTCTAGGTGCACAGGCTCAGTAGTTGTGGCTCATGGGCTCTAGAGCGCAGGCTCAGTAGTTGTGGTGCACGGGCTTAGTTGCTCTGCAGCATGTGGGATCATCCCGGACCAGGGCTTGAAACCTGTGTCCCCTTCATTGGCAGGCGGATTCTTAATCACTGCACCACCAGGGGAGCCCCCTCAAGAAGCTTTGCTGGCCTGGTTTCTGTACAGGTGTCAGTTGAGAGGCTGGGTGCCTGCTGGTCCTAGGTCTGCATCTGGAAGCAGAGATTCACACTGTGGCAGCCCAGGAGTGGCTGGGAAGTTTGGTATCCACTCACGCAAAGAGTGCCCTGGGACCACCGTTGATCTGAGCAAGTCTGCATATAGCTGTGAGTTTAAACTTCCAGAGTGAAAGGCAAAATGGCCTGCTATGAACTTTGGAATCAGCTTTGGGTTTAAATTCTGGCTTTTCCAACTACAGGCTGTGTGATTTTTAGCTTATTTCTATGAGCTTCAGTTTCTTCATTTATAAAATGCAAGGCAGTTATAAGGAATAAATGGAGTAACATATCCAGAGTTGCCTGGGACTCAGTAAGGAGTGAATGAATGGTATTTTCTTTCTCCCTCTCCATCACTAAAGAGTCAGGAGTGGGGTAAGTAGTATCCACAGTAACTTGGTGTAGCTCCCCTTCCTGGTTTGATTAGATAACATCTAGCCAACCACATTTTCAGACAAAGCTCTTGGAAATCATCTGTTTTATCCCCAGTGAGTAAGAAGGCAAGTACCTAGAGAAATTCCAAGCCTGGAGAGGGACTGAGAGAGAAAGAGAGTCTTCTCTGGGAGTTGGATTAGGTCCATGCTTTTTTGTGTAATACCCAGTGGCATACAGCTGTTAGAATGAGATTATATATCATTTATTTTTTAAGATTCCCTAACTCAGTGTGAACGTTTTCTTTCATCTCATCTTACACAAAACCCAACTGCAGATTTTAAGAAGGTGATATGTAGTCAATACTTTTATTCACAGGTGATTTTCCTTTAGTGAAAACCATTTGCAGTTATGCTGCTTGGAAATTTTTATCAGCTTAAGCAACAAAAAAGTAACATTCAAAGTAAATCCGATTGACCAGAGGCTACATAATCTATTGATTGTATGAGGAGTTATGATGTACTTTAATTGAGCCAAAGACCTCTCATATCTGTTTAAAAATGCCCTTAGGCTAGGTTATGCAGAGCAAAAGATAGATGTTTATTTTTTTTAATTGACGTAAAATATTATTGAAACAATGAGAAATTTAAAGTGTCAGTGAATTCTAAAACTAAAATATCTGCCTCTTTTTTCTTCACTTTGTGCCATCTCTGAATATGCAGCTCATAAAAATAGTCTGTGCTAGAAGACCTTCCCCTTATGTAACCCACTCATTATTATAATGTGAAATGTATTTCACCTTTTGCCTTCTCTTTCTCTATTTTAATTCTAGAGCATACTAAAACTCTTGAGTCATTTTGGAATTACACAAAACGACCATAATATCAAGATTTTAGCTAAATAGCATAGAGTGAAAATATTAAGATATGACATAACTTTTTTAAAATCACAAATGAGATTTGTCAGTAGTTAGGTATTATCTTCAGAAATATTTTGAAAAGATATTCAGAACTAGTTTAAATTTTGGTACTGAAACTATTCACTTAAGAAACAATTTTGTAATTCTTTTTCCTTTTTTCTTCTTTTCAATTTCAGGGTCAGCCTGGTCCTGAGGTAAGTGAACTCTTTTTCTTCTAACAAATCAATTTCAATTAGGATTTTCCCAGCGTGGAGGTTTTTCTGCAATTCTTTTCAAAGGATATAAAAAAATTATGAACCAGTAATCATGACACCACACAGTAGACCAAATATTTCCCAGGAGTAAAGCTTCAGGGCCTCTTAAGGGTTGTATGAGCCACATCAGCTGTTGGACCAGATGGCAAGTTTAACAATGTACTGTCATATAAAGCAAAACTCCTAACTGATCTGAGACAATGCCACAGGACTTTCATGTAAGATAAAATGATTTCCTAGTAGATGTTGGGTATGAACTTGTTTGCGTGAAGTACTGATTAATCATTACTATTAATGTTGTAAATACACATAGACTGATTATTTAGATTGTGATCCTACCAGCTACTTTTGATTCATTATAGACAGATGTTGAATTCGTTCTACATTTCAATATAAACTAACTGCTGAAGATATGGTTTATAATTAAATGTGAATGCACTCAACAGACAGTCTTTCGGCCCTAAATCATAATGAAGAAAATGAGGAAATATTAGGGAGGGGAGGATTGTGTAAAAAGATGAAAGTACAAAACAAGGGAGTTGTCAGAAATGAAGAGTCAGTAAAAAACAACAATCTCACTTATTGTAGTCAGTAGGAATCTAGAGAGAAGGAAATGCCATTATTAATGTTTCACCTTTAACACTATAATACCTGTAAATAACATAGTTATTTCTTGAGTTCCCTTTACATCTCTTTCCCCTCGATATACTGAATGTTATTTCTGTCCTAGATTGTTTCGTAAATAAATGATTTTCATGATATCTTTGTTAATCAATATCATAAATTGTCTATCGTGTGCGAATTCTCATACTAGACCATGATAATATTATTTATAGTTTTTATGAGCTCTGAATTTAAGGATGTCCAACGAAATAAACAAAAATGCCTTCAGGAGAACAGTCCTTTTCACACTACTCATGAGAAATATCTTGAAAAGTAATTAATTTATATTCACATCAGAGAATACTCTATTTATAATTTTCACTCTTATATTCTAAGTTATCTCAAGCTAATTATTGGAGGGAAAAAAACCCACAAAAGAAAGTTGTAGTTTATTCCCTAAATTTGAAACTGCTACATTACAATGAGATGAAGACAACGTAAAAGGGGCTTTGCATGCTTTATTTTATTTAATGCTACAATAGCCCTGAAAGTATTATTATCCTAGATCTAGATCTCAGAGATATGTATTTTTAATCCCTTCTTATTCTGTATATATACATATCTATATATATCTGTGTGTGTGAACCTATAAGAATATATATATATATATAAAATATACTCATATATAAAACATATGAGGAACCTGGGAGAGACAGTGTAGAGCTTGCCTCAGAATCTCCCCACTGAGGGTAGGGAAATTGATGCATTTATGCACTGATCTCCCGTCCTTCATTGGTAAGAGTCGTGCCTGGGTGTTAACTCCCTGGCACTTCTGGCCTGCCCCAGAAGGTACAGCACACTCCAGCTACTCGAGGAATGCAGAAAGCAGTAGGAACATACGGGACCTTTATTCTAGCACTGTCTTGGAGGGAGGCAGTGGTGTGTGTTGGCACCTACATCTGCTACAACATCCAAGTGTAAGTGTCCTATAGACAAAACAGAATGGAAAACTCAGATATGGATATAAAGACGGAAAACTGGACAAAAAACAGCATTAAAAGCATATTAAGGAGTGAGACTTTAAAGAGGATAACTGTAAAAGGAAGAACATGGTCATACTAAATCTTGACTACACAGCCACAGTGAATGAGCAGAAGAAAGATGATAAACCAGCGCAGGAAGCCAAGAATGGTCAGAACCAAGAACACCTATGGATGGATCACTGTAGCTAAGATTTGAAAGTACATCATGGCACTTCGGAATACCTTCACAGCAAGACTTTTATTTTTTTTTTTTTTTGTGGTACATGGGCCTCTCACTGCTGTGGCCTCCCCCGTTGTGGAGCACAGGCTCTGGACGCACAGGCTCAGCAGCCGTGGCTCACGGGCCCAGCCGCTCCACGGCATGTGGGATCCTCCCGGACTGGGGCACGAACCCCTGTGCCCTGCATCGGCAGGCAGACTCTCAACCACTGCGCCACCAGGGAAGCCCGCAAGTCTTATATTTACTATGGCTCTTCAGAAAAACAGTCTACCTAACTGCCTATACGTGAAAATTTTGGAAATTTTGAAGGAGGATAGGACTGGCATTTTCAAAAGGTGATCTGCTCTGGTTTTCCTTCATTTTGGCTACAATTTTGCTTTTAGTGGACACTCAAGTCACATGATCATTTCTTCCAAAGTGCCTTCCTCGTGTCACAGCAAGAGGAAAGCAATGGATTCAAGAAGGATAGGTATGAGGGGAAATGAGAAGACAAGAAATACCCTCACACTGTCTTTCTATGCCATGAAAAATAGGCAGTTTTGTTGCTGTGTCCCCAAGGAAAAGTCTGACCTACCTCTTATCCCTACATCATTATAGTATTTTTCAGAAGAAACTTCCAATTTTAGATTTTAAACTAGAGAATTCTTAATGAAGTTCTCATTTAGTACTAGATGATTGGTTAACTTTGTTCTGCTTGTTATTCGTATGCAAATGTTTATGTCAGTGAGTGTTTTCTTGCATAGGTTGAACATCACCACCTCATCTTATTCATATTGTTATATGATGCAAAACTCTAAGACAGTGAAACTCAATTCTGCTTCTTCGATATCACACATTATTTAGTATGGACTTCCAGATTAATAGGGGTTTATTTTGCAGACCAGTGGGAAAAAGGGAATAATATATCTTATAATCAAGGAGTTCTGATCATCTTCCTAAAATTGAAGACAGCTTGGCTGGACTTAGCTTAAATTGCTAAAAAATTGCGAAGACTAGAAAGCTGAATAGCAGTGAGCACTGTTGACAGTGACAGTATGAAATTGAATACGAAAATAAGCCCTAAGCAAGAGAGGTAAATCTATGCGTTTACCTAAATGGGTGAGAAAATGGTTCTTGATGAGGGAAATGAGATGGTGAAAGGATATTAGAAAGAAAAAAAGGCAGTTCTAGCAGCTGTGGTTAAGATGGGAAAAGAGGTGGGGGAATGAATGGGGAGAATATTGCTGTGAACCCACTGAATCAGAGGAAATCAAATTCTTGGAGAGGAAAAGGGACGGGTTAGAGTAAATAATGTCACAGAGTCTTGAAAAAATGATTGGGTAGAAAGAGAAAAAAGAACAAATGGCAACAGAGAGTAAGGAAGGGAAGAAAGAAGGGAAAGAAATTAGAAAAAAAGACGATGAACATTTGTATTTCAACCTAGAGGTAATGGGAATTATTCAGGGGGTGGGGCAAAATTAATCTATTGACATGAAAGTCACCCTGATATTTTTTTCATAAATTCATAATAACATAATTAATTTCAATAGCTCAAGTATCTATTTTGCCTCTATTAGGTACAAGGCACAAATGGTAAGGCTGTGAAATTGTGAACAAGACAGACTCAGTCTCTGTTCTTTTAGTCGGGTAGAGTGTCAAAGTTCTGTCAATTCTGCAGACCCACTATTCCAAGGATGACTTTAACCACACGTGCAAGACCTGCTCTGTGTCTGTACATCTGGTTAATCCCCAGTTTTCCTTGGGACCTTGGACATGAGGCATTTAAGGAGGCCTTTTTCCAACATGCAGGTGACCCAGCATCAATGCCATTGCTCTAAGTGTAGTCCTGGTGCCATGCCTTTGTTCTAATAATTGGGTTTCTGCCCAGATCTAGGCACCCCTCTTCTGATGACTGAGTCCTTTCCTGGTTCCTCATGCCTACACTCCCTTTCTCCAGAACCGTCTTCATCCCAGGTCCTCCTTTTCCTTTCCTCTCTACTGCCGGGTATTACAGTCATGGTGCCCATGCTCTGTGCAGCCTTGTTAATGGCTGACCGAACAGTTAGCTGCGTCTAGCTCACTGCCTACCTAGCAGGGACTCTCCATTTCTATTTCTCTTGACCATGACTTCTCCATTGCCATTCTGCCCACTGTGAACACATGCCTGTCGCCTGGCCAGTCACTGCTGCAAGGGAGCTGAGTCAAGAAAGTGAACATTTAGCTTTTTCCTGTCTGTATAGTGGAGACATCAAGGGTTGGGACTGAGTGTAGCATCAACCGATATCAACCTATGTATGTCTTTTTCTATCACGGTTCTGATTATGTCATTCTTCTGACTCCCAAACTTTGAATCTCAATATGACTACCATTTAGTTCCTTACCTGACATTCAAATCCTTTGATTTGTCCTGTTTTTCCAGCACTATCTCCCACTAATTTTTCATTAAATTTCTTTCTGGATGTCAGTTTGCACAATGCTTCATCCAAACTGAATCAAAACATTTACTTTTTTCTCTTCAAATATGTTTTCCTTCATTTGTCTTTTCTTAAACCAGTCTTTTCTCCAGAACTGCTTCTCTCCTAGCCCCTAGATACACTTAGTTTCCACACATCCAAATATGATAACCCTTCGTACTTACATGTTACTTCTTCCATCAAGATGTCGTTACTCTACCTTAGCTGAATGTAATTTCTTCCTTTTGCTGGATCCCCACAGCATTTTATCTGTACACCTTTTTATATTACTTTACACTTAAAACAGAGGGGCATAGACAGCAAAGCCAGACAGCTCATAAGTCAAACCCTGGCTCTTCCACTTAGAAGCTCTGTGATCTTGGGCAAGTTACTCAATCACTCTGAGTCTCATTTCCCCCATCTATAAAGCAGAGATGATCATGTCTTATCCCAACAAAGGGTGTGAGGATTGAAATAACACATGTATAACTTCTAACACAGTTTAGTACGTGACAGGCACTCAGTAAACATTAATTCCCTCCCTCCCTTTTCCTCTTTTTATTGTATCATAGTTATTTATAAACATCTTTTCTCTCTTTATTACTAGCTTTTATGATCTTCAAGAGTGGGGTCTATGCTTTCTTCAATCTTTACTATCCTCCACAACACCTTAGTTCCTTGTATGTAGTAGAAGTTCAAGAAATCTTATTGAGTTTCAAATGGTATATACAAGAGATTAAGGAAAAGGAAGCTGAGGAGGAGAGAAAACTATCAGCTTTTCATAATTCTAAATGCCCAGTCAATAATACCATGAGTCATCAATAATACCATGTAAAACTGGCCTGAGGTTTCTAAGTTCTGAGATTTTTCTGAACAGGTATTAATGTTAATATCTCACACCCACATGGTTTGGAGGGTTTGGATGCCTTCGTTTCCTTTCATGTTAGTGGTTTATTCATGTTGATATTTAATCTTTGGTGAAAATAAACAAATAGCATTAGCCCAGGACTATACTTATGATGTATTACTTTATTTTGTAATAATTTATCTGTAGAGTTCAAAGCTTGGATTTGATTTTTAACAATCAAGACAGCTATAGAAAGTAGTTCATGGTGGTTGTAACACCACATTACTTAAGCAATAATATTCTCCCACTAATAATTTAATACAAATTGTAGGAACTAGTCGTTTTTTAAAAAAAACCTGCTCAGGATTCTATCTTGCACACTTTATAAAATACCCCAAATAACTCCATCAGTATATTCAATAGTGAAACCATTATATTAATGATTGGTACTCCTTCTATACCAAGGGCACTTCTTTTGCATAAAATTTTTAGAATTTTAAAGCCCTCCTCATAACTCCCCTTTGGAGTTGCATGTGAACGTAAAGGAGATATAGTTCCCTTAGGAATTTGGAGGACTAAAGTTGCTTGCATGGTGTAATTCTGTATTACTCAGTGAGAAAAAAATGCAAGAGAAAACCACAAGCAAATACCACCAGACAACTGCACATGGAGGCGTGTGCCTGCCATTTGTACTTGTTCAGATGCACTTGAAAAGAAATGGAAGATGTCACTTTGCCTTTTTTCCCCAAATCCCTTTTTACTTGTCGTTGTCGTTGTTGTTCTGATATTGTCATTGCCATTTCACAGCGTTTTACTAAAATTTACAAAATAAAGCTGTGTGTGCCTTGTAAGGAATTATTCCTGAAAAAAAAAATACTATATTTAGGGACAGTATTTAGCTTTCCATTCATCTGTTTTTAATTATATATTACGCTCCTTCTAACCTAACACTTTAGCAATTCCCATATTTCATGTTTGTGTTCCAGCCTTTGTCGGATCCATATAACCTGACTTGGGAGCAGGGGGAGGACATATACATTCTCCAAGAAATTTGAAATGCATGTGTCTGTGACTACATGCATGCATGCGTGCGTGTGTGTGTGTGTGTGTGTGTGTGTGTGTGTGTACAGAGAGTTTTTATTTTACTCACTACGTAATAGAACTGTCATATTAAATTAGTAATGTAGTCTATTCTGGATAAATCATGTTAGACCTGATAAAGTATTATCATGCCCCATTATCTGTACTTTATGTGGTGGTTATATGATAAAGAGAATGATTATAAAAGTCTTAATGTTTTCGTTTTTGTGGTATTTTATTAAGTAAATGGTTGACATGATATGAAAGGCTCCATTGTACTCCAAATAGCTTATACCATTAAGAGTACATACAATACAACAGCTTATTTATTTTACTATAACCATATCTCTTTATTTTAACATGGTCATTTGTGTATTGAATTGGTGTAACATTATCCCAAAGTTTAATTTTACCTTAGAATTCTTTCCTACTGAAATTAATTGAAGAGCTTCTCTTGCCAACTTTATGCTTTGTTCTCTACCAAATATATTCCTTTTAATTCTATCTGAATAAAGGTGAGTAACACAAAGCCTTTCATGAATAATTAATCTGACATTGATTTACATACATAGAAGCTGTTATCATTCCCCAAACGTACTCATTTTTACATCTCAATTTTTTAATACAGTGTTGATATATAGAAAAAGCACAATGTTTTGTTGAATAAATGTATATATTTAATAATTTAGATTTAAAGCTAAAATTTTATATTCATTTGATGATGAAATGACTGAAAGAACTGAAAATATCAGCTTTAACAGTCCACTTTTTGATTTTTTTTTTTTTTTGGCTGGCTGGGTCTTCCTTGCGGCACGTGGGCTTCTCTAGTTGTGATGCTCAGGCTTAGTTGCCCTGCGGCATATGGGAATCTCAGTTCCCCAACCAGGGATCGAACCCACGTCCCCTGCACTGGAAGGCGGATTCTTAACCACCGAAACACCAGGGAAGTCCCAACAATCCACTTTAAAAGGAGCATATGGAATACATTGGATAAGGTTAAGGAGATGGGCTCCATGGACAGACACCTGGGTTTACAGCCTAGTCTGCAACTTACAAGCTGCCTGACTTTGGGCAAGTTATTTTTTTCCTTCAGTTTTTCAATGTAAAATAAGGATGGTTGGTTTGACTTAATACATGATTTAATGAAGCACTTGGAACAGGGTATGGCACATATAAGTGTTATTATTAAATCTAAACACCTACATACATACCTTCTCACAGAAGCATTCACACTGAGACAGAGCCATGAAGATATATTACCCTTATAGTGATACTTCTTCTGGATAAACATCCAACAGACTAATGGCCTCAAAAGATAGAGGTTTAGGATAAGTAGTTTAATCTTAAAATTAAGAAATTCATGAAAAATGATTATCACTGTTAGATATACTTATTGTATATATTCTGTATCTAAAACAAACATTTATGTGTCTAATTCTTTCTAAAGGTATCGAAAAGTTTTAGTTAGAAATATTGTTCTTCATAGTATTTTATGATATTAATTTTCCCCATCCAAGGGCAAGGCATATGAAAATGTAAGAATATCAGTTGTATCTCATAATACTATGTAAATTTAATTCAATCCAAATCTAAAACCCAAGAGGACTTTTTAAAGGAATTTAGTAAGCTGGCTATACAATTCATATGAAAGAGTAAGGGAGCCAAGTGGCCAAGAATGTTTTGAAATAAAAAGAAAAGTGAGGGAAGACTTTCCCTACTAGATATTGGAACATTGAATCTACAGTATAAACTTAGTTTACTAACATACTCTAAGACTTCTGCTCCTAGAAAAAAATATGTAAAACAACAGTGTTAAGGCATTGGACAACAGGCAGCACAGAGAAGGAAAACAAACAAGGTGAACCCTAAGATTACCCAAACCTACTGTCTGGAGAGAATTTCTCAGCTGTAGCACAGCAAGGAGCACCTAAACAGAGTGGTCTCTGACCCTTGAGGAGGTCAAGGCACCTGGAATTTGTGGGGCAGGTGAGAGAACAAAGAGCCACATGGAGAGAGCTCAGAAGGTCCGCAGAGAGTCCCCCTTGATAGCTGAGTACAGTACTCATCAGTATATGTGTGTCTTAGCTCAGGACGCCACAACAAAATGCCATAGACTGGGTGGCTTAAACTACAAACCTTTATTCCTCTATAGCCATTATTTTGTAATAACTTTAAATGAGCTATAATCTATAAACATATCAAATTGATATGTTGTACACCTGAAACTAATATAATATTGTAACTTAACTACAATAAAAAGTTTTTTAAAAAAAGAAATATTTTCTTCAGTGAATTAAAAGTAATTCAGTTTGAAGTGTTTCAAACTTTAAAAATTTTATTTATAAATTTTCTCGTTTATTATATATGCACATGTAATTTCTCACATATGTTTTTATGGATTTCTTTGATAATTTTGATATCCTATGAGAATTCTTAATAGGCTAAAGTTATTTTCTCTCTAAATATCTCCAGTCGTATTTCAATTGATATGATATTTTTCATACAAAATATATTCTTTGGATCGTGTAGAGATTACAATGGAAGAATGATATTAGATAATAGGTAGAAAGATAGCTCGAGAAACATTTTATTCTATCTTCTTTCTTTTGGATAGACCTCATTTAAACCTAGTTTAAACAATGGCTGAAGTGACTCAGTATTGAAAATGTGGGGAGAGAGAAAATATATACTCTTTCTAAAAGCTTGGAGTCACAGTCAGGAGGGAGAAGACAGCCAAAATTATCTGCCCATGTTTGAGATGTGAGAAAAAAAAAAAATCTTTCATTGAACAGAGTTCATTTCGTCTTCAAGAGACTGTGCAAAGTTGTTTATTCCTTTTGCTGTTAACTCTTCTGGAACTAGTCATGAGTCCACAAATGAGAAATGGTAGTGACCTTGAAAGGCACAATTTCTAGCTGCAGTCAAACATATCCTCATAAGCATTCATTGGAAGCGTGTTGGACATACAGTTATCTGTGACTTTCTGATTGTCAACAGGCTATTCAGAGAATATTACTTTTGGCCCTGATGTCCTGTTAGAAACCTCTGTTGCAAGAAACCTGCTAATATATTTATTGGATACTTACCATGTATAAGGTACAAAACTACACATTTGAATTAGTAAGAGAGGAGGGGAAGGGAAATACTATTTACAGAAGACCATATGTTCTTTTAATTACTTCCTACTACTCCCATATGAGCTATTGTTTGTTCCATCTTACAGATGCAGAAACTGAGGCTCAGAGAGGTTAAGTGACCTGCCAAAGGTCCTATGTTTGTATATATTGAAGCCTCCGGGCTTCCTTGGTGGCGCAGTGGTTGGGAGTCTGCCTGCCGATGCAGGGGACGCGGGTTCGTGCCCCGGTCTGGGAGGATCCCACGTGCCGTGGAGCGGCGGGGCCCGTGAGCCATGGCCGCTGGGTGCGCGTCCGGAGCCTGTGCTCCGGGACGGGAAAGGCCACGGCGGGGAGAGGCCCGCGGACCCCCAAAAAAAAAAAAAAAAAAAAAAAAAAGCCTCCAAAGTTAGCATTTGCTACATTTCCCTCTCTTACATATTGATCTCTTCCTGCCCTCAAGGGCCCTGGTAGTTTAGCATGAAGCATACGTCTTATACCTAGTGAGCACGAGCTAAGTTTTATAAAAGAGTTACAAGTGCTTTAGGAGTTCAAAACTAGGGAAGGAACATATCCAAAAGAGGGTCAGGTAAAGCTCAGGGAAGAGAGGTCACTGAGATGAGCCATCAATGGCTGGCAATAATGATAGTGGGATTGTAGAGGAGGCAAAGATGAGACTTTTACTGCAAGGACTAATGTTTGTTTCAGAAACTCAGATTCCTGCTGTGTTTTTTTTCCAAGTAGCTCCATAGCTCAGGTTGCCAGGTAAGAAGTTTCAAGAAAGTTGTGCTATTGTTATTCTAAGCAAAATGATAACTGATGATGTTTATTCAGAAGAAAGAATGGCATAAGCAAAGGTACAGAAAGTGAGGAGAGTGAAGGGCATTCTGACAACAGCTGGTGTTCAAGGCTGACTAGCGGAGAGGATCCTTAAGGGAATGGAGGGAGAGGTGGCATGGGGGATAAAGCAGAAAAGGAAAGTTAGAAGCAGATAATAGAGGGCTTTGGAATAAAGATGCAGACGTAGAGAATGGACTTGAGGACATGGGGAGGGGGAAGGGTAAGCTGGGACGAAGTGAGACAGTGGCATGGACATATATACACTACCAAATGTAAAATGGATAGCTAGTGGGAAGCATCTGCATAGCACAGGGAGATCAGCTTGGTGCTTTGTGACCACCTAGAGGGGTGGGATAGGGAGGGTGGGAGGGAGACACAAGAGGGAGGAGATATGGGGATGTATGTATATGTATAGCTGATTCACTTTGTTATAAAGCAGAGACTAACACGCCATTGTAAAGCAATTATACTCCAATAAAGATTTTTTAAAAAAATAAAACATAAATAAATAAAATAAAATGAGACAATAGAGGACTTTGGACACAAACAGAAGCTAACACTTTATTTGGTAGGGATCAGAAGGGTGATCTAAACTAAATTTTTAATTATATAACTACTTCTTTGGGGAATTCTCAAGCTTATTTAAAAGGAAGAGAAAATAGTGTCATAAACTGCCCTAGACCCCTCAACAAGCTTCAAGAATTATCCAAGACTAATCTTGTTTCATGAATCCCTTCCTCTCGTTTATTTTGTTTTGCTTTGTTTTTTTGATGATGTATTTAAAAGCAAAACCTAGATATCATGTCATTGCATCTGCAAATACTGAAATATGAATCTCTAACTGATAAGACCTTTCTGTAACATATCCATCACTTCATTATTGAATCTAGTAAAATTAATAATAACTCTTTAAATATCATCATTCCCAGTCCATATTCAAATTTCCCCAATTATCTCAAAAATGTCTCTATAGATGGTTTGAATCAAGATGTAAAGCCCACACTTGGAATTTAATTGCTATAACTCTTCAGTCTCTTTTATTCTATAGTCATCTTCCTCCTCTTTTTATGTTTTCATGTCATCAATTTTTTCAGGGCATTCATCCTATTTATAGAATGACCCACATTCTGGATTGGTCTGACTTCCTTATGGTGCTTTTGAACTTATTCTCTTATCTTCTGTTTTTCTTGTAAATATCTTTTACAAGTTCTATTTAGAGGTTTGATTAGGTTCTGGTTAAATGTTCAGAAAGAGTCTCTTATAAAGGTGTAATATGCTTCTTATTTCATCATACCAAGAGGCGTAAAATATTTGGTTGATTGGCAGGTCAGTGGTATTGGCCTGCTTTCCCAAAACCTGTCACCTAATAGCTTTTGTATCCATGGAGGCTCATTGCCTATATCAACTTTCTCAGAGTGGATTACAAATGAGCCATTGATGATTTTTGAGCTGAGGAATGATATGTTTAGAAATGCACTTTAGAAAACATAGCCTGCCAAAAGAATGTAAGAGGAAGTAGAGTAAAGGAAGACCAAAGATGCTTATAGATTATTCTTGTTTTTCAGGCACAAGGGAACTAGCAACAAACATGGAAAGCTATACTCAAGGGATTTTGGGGAGAATGAATATAGGACTTGTCAATAGATCCTATTTACTGAGGCAAACGTAACACTGAGCTTTTAGGCTTGCAGGAGTAGCAGTGTGTTAAACAAAAATAGGGAAGTGTCATGATTGGCTTGCAGTAGAAACTGAGAAGTTTGGTTGGAAAATGTTGAGTTTGAGCTGATGATGGCCTCTCTTGGCTTAGACATCTGGTGAGCAGTTGAGAATGCAGGATTGCAGCTTGGGAAAGAATTTAGGACATAATTCAGGTAATAGGTAAAGCCAAATAGTATATTTGATAGCTGATGAAGGGAGTAAAGTGAAAAGACAAAAGGTTTAGAAACAAATCTGGACAATCTTGACATTTATGGGCTTTGTCAACCCTCCCTCCTCAAAGCTGTGGTTTATTTAGTTTTAGTTTAGCCCAGGGTGACTCCCTTCCAGGGCCCCAGTGACTGGCTCAGCAGTTTCCCTTCCCATAGCTTAGCTTTCTTCTTCTTAATGGAAAGAAATGCCCTCAAGATGAATATGTATTTCAACTCATGTTACTTTATTTTTCCCAAAGCTAGAATGTAAAAATATGCCTTCTACTCTGCTACTTACTTTCTCTTCCCTCAAGTTCAATTTCCTTTCTTTCTGTGACCAGTCTATTACTTAGGGAAGTTCAATGGAGATGGTAAGAAGAAGTCACGACCTTAGAATGGGGAATGGAGGGCAAAGGCAACTTTTCTTTCCTTTGACTTTAGGAGAGGGGTAATGAACATGTTTGGAGACCAAGGAGAAGAATCCAAGGGAACCGTAATGGGGTTTATTTTATTTTGTTTTATTTTATTACTCTTTATTGAAGTATACTTTATTTACAATGTTGTATTAATTTCTGCTGTACAGCAAAGCGATTCAGTTATACATATATATACAATTCTTTTATATATATATTTTTTCTTTTCCATTATGGTTTATCATAAGATACTGAATATAGTTCTCTGGGCTATACAGTAGGGCCTTGTTGTTTATGCATTCGATATATAATAGCTGACATCTGCTAACCCCAAACTCTCACTCCATCCGTCCCCCAAACCCCTCCCCGCTGGCAACCACAAGTCTGTTCTCTATGTCCGTTAAGTCTGTTTCTGTTTCATAGACAGGTTCATTTGTATCATATTTTAGATTCCACATATAAGTGATATCATATGGTATTTGTCTTTCTCCTTCTGACTTACTTCACTTAGTATGATAATCTCCAGTTGCAACCATGTTGCTGCAAATGGCATTATTTTGTTCTTTTTTATGGCTGAATAGTATTCCATTGTATATATGTACCATGTCTTCTTTGTCCATTCACCTGTCGATGGACATTTAAGTTGTTTCCATGTCTTGACTATTGTGAGTAGTGCTTCTATGACCATAGGGGTGCTTGTATCTTTTTGGATTAGAGTTTTGTCTGGATTTTTGCCTAGGAGTGGGATTGCTGGATCATTATGGTAGTTCTATTTTTAGTTTTCTGAGGAACCTCCGTACTGTTTTCCATAATGACTGTACCAACTTACATTCCCACCAACAGTGTAGGAGGGTTCCCTTTTCTCTACATCCTCTCCAGCATTTGTTATTTGCAGAATTTTTAATGATGGCCGTTCTGACCAGTGTGAGGTGATACCTCATTGTAGTTTTGATCTGCATTTCTCTAATAATTAGTGATGTTGAGCAGCTTTTCATGTGCTTCTTGGCCATTTGTATTTCTTCTTTGGGGAAATGTTTGTTTAGGTCTTCTTCTGCCCATTTTTTGATTGGTTTTTTTTTTTTTTTTTTTTTTACTGTTGAGTTGTATGAGCTATTTGTATATTTTGGAAATTAAGCCAAGAGAACTTGTTGAAGAGACAAGTGAGAACAGCAATGAAGAGCAGGGCGAGGGTGGGGAGAATAGGTGTGATAGTCCCTTCACTCCCAGGAGAGAGGAGGTGAAGCTACAAGAAAATCTGGAGATGGAGAGTGTGGTAGTTGTAGAAGCTTACATTAAAGCTTTTGCTCTGTTTAGCCATCAGCTGAGAATGAGGGAGATTGAGCTTCTAATTTACATAGGCAGCTCAGGAACCACAGAGGAACCCTGAGATTCAGGATCTCCCAGACTCATCTGACAGTTGTTTTTTCCATCCCTGTGTATCTCGTTAGACTCAAAGGGGACATCCTACCCTCATCCCTGGATTGTATTCAGTTGCCCTGCACAAAATCAATATTGCTCTATGAGATACTACAAGTGAAGTCAAGAATAAAAGTGACCTTCAAACCAGGCTTTCTTAAATAGTCTGAGAAAAATTATTTGGGGACAGTATAGTAGGCAACATGAAGAAATAAATGATTGTAAATTAAACTCCAGGTTTAAAGATGGATGTTACCTCTGAATACCTTTGAATTATATTGAGGACACTAAGAGTATTATAGGATAGTTTACACCATTAGCTGTAAAATCATGGGGGCTACTATGGGCATTTAGAGAGCAAGTTGATACTTTCTTTCCACAAAAGGAATGTTTAGGATTCCAAGTCTTTCACCATGGAGTTCATTTTATTTGACCTCTTAAAAATAAGTTTTAAAATAAAAGCAAAGTTAAACAAATAAAAAGTTTTAGCAATCTTTTAAAATATTTAGATGTAAGGAATGATTCTAGAAAGAAGGGACCTCTTGGTTATGATTGGCAGAAGCAGTAATTTGGCTGTCTTTGATTTGTATTGTGTTAGAAAAGAAAGCCAGAGTGAGCTTCCCTGATTCCTGCTGTTTTATAAGCCCCTAAGTCCATTGAGCTACATCAGCCTAACTTTCAAGAGTCCTTTTTTAATGTTTGGTTTTTCTAAATTTTCTTTTAGTGCTAGACCTCACTAATTGTTTCCTTATGGCAGCTGCTTATGATTTAAGACTGATCTTGGGTACGTATAGTCCCTCGTTCAAGGCTCAAGCTGACATCACAAAAGAACATATAGTTACCATCTTACTACAGAAAATGCCCAGAAAATAAGAGCTGTAAAAAGTAGCTTCTCAATAAGTGGGGGTGGTTTTGATATTTTAAATTTCTGTTTATACCGACCCCCTTTTCTGCTTGGTTTCTTTTAATCTTCAATGATTTACACCTTCACAAAAGGTGTAAAGTCTGAAGCTATAAATCTGTTTATAGCTGTAATTCCCTTCCCTGGCTTAGCAGAGTTTGACACTATAATGAACAAGGTTCTTCTGCAGCAACATTGAATCTGGTTCTTGTATATTTCTTTTATATGTTGCTGCTTTGAACACAGGAGAGTTTTACTGCATTCTTGTCTTTCTGGGTGTTTTGATTCAGCGAGAATTGATTATCTACTTCAGCGAGAATTGATTATCTACTGTATGCTAGGGGTGACTAGGTAGTTCCAGGGCCTAAAGTTTAGTCTTGTTTAGTCATTAAAGTAGTATGGTTAAAACAACAATTAAGTGTTTTTGTTTTGTTTTGTTTCATTTGGTAATATTTCCTGTACATTGAAGTAAACTATATTAAACCCACATATTCTTGAAATGTTTTCAACCTTCCACCTAATACCTTTCTCACCGCATTGCCTTTTGATTTTAGGAAATCAATATGTTTACTTTCTTCATCCTCAGGTCAAGTATCTGAAAAAGAAATTTAATTTTATGTTTAGCATGGTTAAAATATTTAAAATATTGAGTGTGTGCCTCAAAATCATTACCATTAGTAGATCAGGCATTCTACAAGTTGCTTTGTGGACAGTGTTTCATTTAAGCAAAGAGTAAGCATTGTTTTCCCCATTTTTCAGATGAAGAAACTGAGGCTCAAAGAGATTAATTAATCTGCTAAAGATCGCACAGGTGATCACAACCAGGATTTCAGTCTGGATCTGTTTGATTCTAAACCTTGAGCTCTTAATCACCAAGATAATTTATATATTTTATTTTAAAATAATTCCCCCAAATTATACATTCCTTTTTATTTTTTACTCTTTTCTGTAGCATTTGAAAAGAAATTATATGGAAGCACACACACACACACACACACACACACACACACTGATCTATACTTATGTATAGGAACTCGTACATGTTCCTATACATAACTCGTACATGTTAGGTTTTCCATAAAAAGCTTTAAATTTACACATTACTAGCTGAAGTTATTTGCAAAGTTGGAAGTCTGTGAAACAAACAAACAAAAAAATTGGTGACTTGAGAAAGAAATGTCCCTAAAAATATATTATGCCAATAAAGCGGAAAACGATATATATGAGTTCAAGGTTGAGGCATATACACTTGGAAGAACACATGTTCACATTTTAGTCAGAGGTGAACCTATGCTAACTGCAATTTATTCAGAAGCAAGGTAGATTTACCCACATGTAAATAGCTAGGGTCCCTAGTTTTCCACCAAGTAGTAGATTTTTCCATTGCTAATACTATTTGCAGTATGATTTTGTGCAGTTTCAGATACATGCTAAGAACCAAGGTACCAAATTCAGGTTCTTCATGCCTATATGATTTGAGTATCTATCTCATTGGCACAATGGGCCAAGTTAATGATACAGTCAGGGACGTATCTTGCCATCAGTAGAACTGAGGCTTCTATCCTACCGTTCAAGGGAACATTGGATACTTTGTGTTTCCTTCCTCCCTGGGAGACTGTGAATATTGATAAAGTAATGTTTGCAAGGGTGCCTGAGCACACAGACATCAGACATGCAGTGGCTACCGAGGTTGTGCTGTGCTTCTAGAGAACGGCCATGCAGCAGACCCTGTCTTCTTTATCCTTAAAAGATTAAGGAAATTATGGCTTTTAAAATATAGTAATTCCACGTTAAGTTTACAGTTTAAAAAGTAGAGGAAAGGAATGTACTTTGTTCATAAATTAACATTAGGAGAAGGATGGCTTCTGCATGGTGGTAGCACAGTATGGCCGCCATATTATATTATCACCCATGCTCCTTTTACTTAATAGTGATGACAGAGAATTCTCTCTCTCTCTCAGCTATTTCTGATTAGGTCAGCCAAATCTGCTAATACTCTGCTTGGATTTGAAAAACATCCCTAAAACTAGATTTCACACTTTATATGGTTCACTTGGCTCTGGAGCTGCTGTGTTTATCAGGATTGAATCAGCTTAGGCCAGCACTTTTCTTCAAATGCACTAAATTGTGAACTTCAAGTGAACAGAACTTCTTCAACCATGTTGATGATCTGTCAGTGGCCCCCACGTCCAATCAGTTAACTTTGCTGTTGGTTCTGCCTCAGAAATTTCTCGTAAATCTAGAACTTTTCCTGTGTCCTGATTGTCGTGATCTTAATTCAGATCTTTGCCATCTCTCCCTTGGACCAAGGCAACAACTTCCTAAGAAGAATAGCATTCCATGCTCTCTGAGTTCCGTAAGGCACACTTGATCTTGGCACCCCCTTGTAAAATCGATGACAGAATCCAGCCCAGGGACCTGGGTATTGTTAGCCGGTCTTCCCAAATCTCTTTCCTGCTATTCCCCATCTCCACTCTCCACACCACATATGTTCTTACCACTCTGAACTCCTCATCCGATGGCAGGATGTCCTCTCACACGTCTGCACGTTCATCCCTTCTGCCTGAACAGCCTCACTCCTCCCCAGTTCCCCTTATCCCGGCCAACTTTCAAGAGCCAGTTCCAATGTTATCTTTTTAATTCCTCCTCTCCTACCTTCATTCCTCTCTGTACTCCTACAACACAGCATTTATTCCACTAGTTATAATTATATTTACATGTCCAGACTCAGAGCACATTGTCTGGCTGATCGTTGGCCATAAATGCTTAGAATATGAAACTTGCATTTCCTCATAATTCTACAGGAATGCAAAGATTCATCAGAACAAGAATTGTTATATTTCAAAAATACAAATGACCTACACTTCTCTGGGATAGAAACCGTAACTTCATTCATATTTCAGCAGCTCTGGCTGTCAGGAATTTCCAGGGTTTACTCCCTTTCCATTTTTCTGCCTTTAGCGGAATTTAATTTTGTTTTCATGATTGCCGTCTTGTAAAAATCATTCCCTTTTTAGCTGTTGCCAGTTCAAAGTAGACAAAATTTACAGTTCTAGTGAGTAAAAGTCCTTTACTGGGCCATCCAACCCCTATGACTATATCTGTCTTTTCCAGCTATATTTCAATTACTTTTATGTAGATTGAAATCCAATATTTTCCTGAATCTCATTTATTGTTCCTCTTATTCCTGTGCTTTTAATTTGGTTTTTATCATTTAATTGAAATAGATAATAGTGCATGGAAAAAGAGCTAAAACCTTAGTTGTTTGGATAGAAATAGAATTCAGGAGACTAAAATCATTATAGGCCCACATTAAAGTCTTGACACAAGTAGGTTGCTACTAAGTTCTGTATTTGAAGTCATTTGAATAGGAGCTAATTTGAAGTTTGCCACTGAAATTTATAACTGCTTTGGTCGTAAATTGATAACACTTTAACAACTCTCTAAAAGAAGCTCTCCAACTACTAACAGCACTAATAATAAAGATGTTGTTAGCACCTTTGAAATTTATGTAATTAGAGCTAATTATGTAAAACTAATTAGAAAGATCATTTCAAGTCTTCTTATTTATTTATTAAAGTGGACATTATAAAAGATTTGACTCCAACATACCAGACCAGACCAGAAGGACAGGAGTCCGAAAAGAAGCCTCATATGAGGCTGTGGCTCACTGTTCACTTAATTGTGACCAGTAATTTTACCGTATTTCCTTCCCATTGACCTCAACCTTGTTTTAGCAACAGGCTTTTACCTTCAAATAGTTAACAACCAGCCACTGATACTGATACCTGGACAACATATATGTCCACTGAATATTAGATCGTTAACTTGGTGTAGTTGGAAGCAGCAGAATGCCAGTGTAAAATACTCTCTGATTCAGATAATTCATTAATTTGTATTGCTACCTATCCTGTAGTTAATACCAGAGAGTTTTGTTTGGCTTTACTCTAAAGACAAAAGAAAAATAACTTAAATCATGCCCCAGCTTTAATTTTAAAAGTTAATAATCAAAGAAACCTTTCTTTCGATTGTAATGTTTTGACTTTAAAAAGAATCATGGCTCCAAAATTTTGAGATACTATCTGTGCTTAGTAAGGTAGCTCACGTTTTTCTACATATTTAACCCATGTTTGCAGTGAAAGGGTCCAGCCTAGAAATAAGAGTGGGATTTTACTCAGAGAAGAAGAAAACACCTGCCATTAAACCCGAGAGCACAAGTGGGGCCTGGAGTGTCCAAAGCAGCCGCCACAGCTGTGGATGGAGGTTGACCTCTGCTTCGGTTCTGCATTGAGCTGGCAGGTGCCAGGACGCCATTCTGTCTACTCAAAAATACCCCCTTTTGAAGCAGCAGTATTCATTACTCAATTGTAAATGCAAATTTTCATGTGTTCATGAATTAAGCATCCTTGCTTATGGCAAGCTGTCTAAAGAGCTCTAGAGGACACATGTGGCTTTAGCATTAGTAATTCGACTTTGGGGAAAAGACTCATCTCTGTTCCCCACTGTAAAATAATTTCACAAAAGTTTTGACCTCAAACATGCCATATCACCTAACAAAGTCCCTTTGGGGGACTGGTACAATGAGAACCTTGGCCTCTGAAATCTCACAAGCAAAAGCAAACTAAACTTTAAAGAGGAGAAGCTTTTGATGGGCGTAGGGGAGAGGGGCTGGGGACAAGTCCACAGTAATTGTAAGTGACCTTACAGTAGCTGGATTTTCTAGGGGTCACTTTTCTTAACACCAGTATAGGAGAAGTGTTTGACTTTGGCAACAGGCTATTTAGCTTTTCTAGAACAGCCTGTTTAGCTTTTCTAAATCAGCATGTCACACCATATCCTCTGCCAGTGCTTAGAACATTGCCAAACTCTTTATAGGCATCCACCAAATGTATATAAAGATCTAATTAGAGTTAAAGATGCTACTTAATTAAATCAAGACCAGAATCTCCACTGCATTTCTTAACTTGATGGTAGGTGTCCTCTCATTCTTTTCTTTGGGTTGACTCTGCCCCACCAAAAATAAAATCCTACTTGTAGAGCATTAGTGAGCATTTTGTGCATGTCAAGAGTGATCAATAAGTCTCTTAAACTTAATTTTACAGAGGTACACAGACAGCCTGTACTCATGACTCACTACTTGATTCGCTGAAAACATCAAGAAAAATGTTCTTAAAATAGCTCCCCTTTTTAGTGGCGAAATTATTTGGGGGGTTAAGAAAGAAAAGGATTTGTTTAGTTGATTCCATTATCTTGGCCCCCTCTCCCTCTCCCAGATGCTCTACAATTCCTCTCTCCTGCATTTTGAACTTGAGATGTTGAGGCCACTGTCCATGACACTATGAAAAAGTCAATTGGGGAAATTCCCTGGCGGTCCAGTGGTTAGAACTCCATGCAGGGGGCATGTTTGATCCCTGGTTGGGGAAATAAGATCCTGCAAGCTGTGTGGCTCGGCCAAAAGAAAAAAAGAGAAAAGAAAGAAAGAAAAAAAAAGAAAAAGGCAATTGGGAGGCATTCAAGAGGGCACCTGTTGAAAGCAGGCACCAGATACATGGCCGTCAGTCTTCCTGAGAATCTAGTTCTAGAGCTGTGCCCTAACACTTAGCATCACGATCCACTGCATTTAAAGTCACACAGACTAGCTTAAAGTCCTGGCTAACTCACTTACAAGAGGCGTAACCTTGATAATCTTTGAGTTTTATTTCTGGCATCTGTGAAAGAAATATCATAAAACTTTGCTCATTAGGTTGGGAGAAGATTAAATGCAGTAACAGGTCAAAGTTCTTTGTTGATGGTAAAATATACAAAATATAAGACATGATGTTCCTGTTATTGTTAATGTCATGATAACCTCACAGCTGTTAAAATTGCTGCAACTGAGAATGGGAATTTGGTACAGCTCCTCTGCAACTGGTGTTTAGCAGCAGGTATTTTGGTAGGTGGAGCATTCTTACATTCCCACCTGAAGTGAGATAGCAGTCCCCACTGGGACCTCAGAAGGGGTACTTTGTTAGGACCTTGGCTTTACTCCTGTCTAGACTTGTCCTTGTCTCCCAACCCTGCTAAAAAGGAAGGTGAGAGATTGAAGGTAACTCTGAAATGCTCCACTTCCGCAGGTGGGCTGAGCCCTGAGACATGACTTCATCTTTAAGAGCTAGGAAAAAAAAATACTGATGCCTCTAGAATTCATGTTTCCTGCTAGTATTTTTGTTCAAAAGTGAAGAAAATCTCAGTGTGGCTTAAGAATAGACAGCTGTCCAACAAAACAGAAATTTCCTAAAAGACCCACATATATATGGTCATCTGATTTATGACAAAGGTAACACTGTACTGTGATGGGGAAAAGAGGCATTTTCAATAAATGGTATTGGGTTAATTTGATATCCACACGGGGAAAGAAAGCATCTTGACTTTAACCTCACGTCATTCACAAAATCAGTTCTCCAAGAATTCAGATCTAGATATGAAAGATAAAATAATAAAGCTTTTAGCTTTTAGAACAAACATGGAAGAACCTCTTTATGACCTTGAAGGAGGCAAAGATTTCTTAAGTGGAACAATAAAAGAGATAATCATAAAGAGAAAAAATGTTAAATTGAGTTTAAGAACTTCTATTCATCAAAAACATCTTTAAGAGAATGTAAACACAATATGTAGCGTGGGAGAATATGTTTGCAATAAATATATCCTTTTCTGACAAAAGACTCAGATTCAGAGTGTGTAAAGAACTCCTATCTGTCTGTCTATCTATCTGTCAATACAATGTATAATACGTAAAGAACTCTAGCAAGTAATAGGAGAACTCAATAGAAAATGATGTGAACAGACACTTTATGGGCTAGGATGCAAAACGGCCAATACATTTATTAAAAGGAGTTCAACTTAATTACTGGAGAAGTACAAATTAAAACACTGTGTGAAACTACTACACCTCCCACCGGAATGTCTAAAATGAAAAAGATGGAAAATACCAAGTATTGGTGATGATATAGAGGAACTGAAAATTCTCATACATTGCTGATGGAAGTATAATTGTTAACCACACTGAAAAACTATTTGGCAATATCTACTAACTAATAATCCAAATGTATGTATTGTCTAGAATGTAACACTTCTACTCCTAGATATACACCCAACAGAAATGTATTCAATTTTTCACCGAAAGACATATACTAGGATGTTTATTGCAGCACTGTTTGTAATAACCAAGACCCAAAAACTCCTGGAAGCAAATGGACATTAACAGTAGGATAAATAAATAAATAATTGTTTATTCACACAGTGGAATATTATAAATCAGTAAAAACAAACAATCTACAACTACACACAAAATTTTGCATGAATTTCACACACACTAAGAAAAGAGGCTAAACGCATAATGGATGATTCTATTTATATAAGTACATTTATATAAAGTACAAAAGCAGGTAAACTAATCTATTCTACCAGAGGTCAGAATAGTGATTACTGTTGGTGGCAAGCAGTAACAAGGAACATCACAACAGGGGCTTCTGGGTTCCTTTAGCTGGGTTCTACTTTCAGCAGGTGTGTTTAGTTTGTGAAAATTTACTCAGCATATTATATACTTATGGTATGTATACTTTCCTGTGTATGTATATAATACCATTTTCACATTCTAACCATATTACGAGTGTAGTTTAGAACCTAAACCTCCTTGAGAAACCTCACTGACAGGTACAGCTCTGTGCCCTTTGCATGAATCTTGTGACTAACCCTAGCCTATCTATTTAAGCTACAATATATTTTGAAATTTATTTAAAATATGTTTTTTTTTCTCTTTATTTCAGGGCCCTCGTGGTCCAAAAGGTGATAAGGTAAGAAAATGTATAGCAGGAACAAATTAACTTAGTGGAAATCCATACTGGCGTGACTTATACTATGTTACATTTAGATCTTTTTAATGAGCATCTACAGACTTTGTTCTAAAACTATCTTCTCATTTTCCTACTCTACAGGGCGAACAGGGTGATCAGGGACCTCGGGTAAGTTATACTCTTCCAGTCCTGGGCAGAAAATTATTAATAGTTTTCAGCTCCAAACTCATTGAATTAAAGTAGCCCTGGCTTCATAACTGCCTTGGTGTCATGTGGTTTAGTAATGGCTGACAAAAATACCATACCACTTATAACTGAAATAGCCTTAATTGTAACTAATGTTTGTATCTTGTTGCATTATCTTAACTTGATACCTGTAAATAGGACACTCTACAATAATGATTCCTACTGATTAAGGGCCAGAATCACTACTGAAAGTCAGCAACCACCACCCTTCCATTGACTATTGGGTCCCTCAGATTTGTATACGTTGTTTTGTAATATAGAGGCCATGTGGATTCCTATTGAATTTGGCCTTTTTCTGCAGTTAAACTTTATGTGCTATTGCATAAATATGTTGTATTAGAGATGAAAATATTAATGCATTTTCTATTTTTGTTCATCATGAGTTTGAATAATACTTATTTGAATTTCTTATTCTTTATAGATTTTTAAGCAGATAAAAGGTGTAATATAACTTAACATTCCAGGGAGGAGGGGGCATTCTTTTATTCTTCTCAAATGTGGCTCCTTTAACCATTATAAGACAATGGTGAATGCTTTGTTGTTACCTTGGTAGTGCCAAGTCCTCTGCTTCACATCTGTGCCTTATTACCCAAATGTTCAGACATGCTGTTCCAATGATGTAGTGGCTCCGCGCAGGCATACCTCTCAATTTTCTCATGTCACTGTGCACAAAAGCGAGCACTTGGTTGAAGAGAGTCATTTCTTACAGTGGAAAAGCACATTTAAAACTTTCAGGTTGAAAACAGACACTGTGTAGGTTTTTTGTAAAATGCAGTCTGTGAAGTTAATTATTGAATTCGTTTTCACCGCAGTAGAGGTTTTATTGCAAAAGATGTAGTCAATGCAAACTTGAAAAGTTTGTAGGCTTGTCCCTCCTGTTTTTTAAACTAGATGAAAATTATGCCATGATTGACTTTCCTTCCTATTCTTCTGCCATTTCTTCATATAGAGATAATGACTATGTCTCAGCATAGTCACCATGGCAGTTATTCTGTCTGATGACCAGTTCAAAGTTTATCTTAATGGTCAAGGAGATTAAACATCCTGGTATCTGTCCTGGATGTGAAGGGAATAAACTTCTCCTAACCCTAAATGATTAGGATGTAGTCACTTGCTCCGTATGTGGTGACTATTTCACATGGCATGTCTCCACGTATTGTGTATTATTTCTTTCTACATGCAATATCAAAATCACTCAACTTGCCCTTTCCAGGTAAGAGGGAAACTGTTTCTATTCTGAGAAATCTTCTTTTGGCAAAGGAAGTGAAAGGGTGGTTCACAGCTTAGCTGTCATCAGTGTGCACACAGCCCTCAGTTTCAAAAAGGTGTGTTGGCTTTCATCGTTTCAAAAAGTGATGATTGATTATAAAGCTAGGCCAGATTTTCAGGAGGAAACTCAAAACCATGTGAAATTCACCTTGTTTCATGTTGCATTACAAACTAAGACTTGGACCGGGTTCCTTGCAAGCGTGGCCAAAGTTCATGAACTACTTTGACAACCCAGACTGCCTTTCATACAGATTGCAGCCAGTTTTCACACTGACTGGGGCCAAGTTTCACACGATTCAGGGGCCACTTAGCATTTTAGCTGGAAAGTGGTAAAAATTGATCCCATTTTCATTTGGATTTTGCTTTGTATTGAAGGAATTTGGATTGAATTCACAATGTAGGGTGAATCTTTATGGATAAAAATTTAAATGTCCTAGGAAGTACACATGAATGTGAGCATGAGAACTTACCGAATTGCCTGCCTTTCCTCAGATTCCTAATTTAGAAACAAGGCAGGTCACATTCCGTGATCTTAGAATTTTAATATAAGTAGTGTCAGCTACCTGTTAGGAAATTCACATATCAAGATGGCAAAATGAAGATTTTACATTTCCAGAAAAATCAAGTTAGTTAGAACTGGAAAAGTCTTCAATTTTCATGAAAATTAATTTTACCCACATCCTCTTTGGGCACACTGTTCCAGCTGATGCTGACAGAGGCTCTCTTTTTTAAAATGTAGATCTTTGTATTTGAATACCATTTCCATTTTCATCCTATCATAGATTTTTGAAATCCACGTTTTACCATTTTTTCCAAGTAATTTATTTCTTTCCATAATTAACTTAACAATATGAACTTACATCACTTTAGTTCTTTGTTAACTGACCTTCCACTGGGATCTATGCTGTTTTCTTGAATGCGAGGTCCTTTTCTTTTCGTTTCTTTTTTGTTTTGTTGTTGGCTCACCAGGTGCCAGACAGGAATATATTAAGCCATATTATGTGAATCAAAGCAGGAAAAATTTGAAGATAAAATGCAAATTAAGAAGGTGAAACTATCTTGAAACACTTGGGCATATATTTATCAACACATATTGAGCGTCTACCATGTTCAAGGTACCCTACTTAATGCTATAGAGACTATAAATGGGTCCACTTGCCTCTCTCCTCTACTATCAGCAAATTCAACCTATTCTCATCTCATGTTCTTGATCACGGCAGTAGTCTTCCAATTAATCTTGCTTCCACTCTTACCGTGTACAATCCATTGCCTAAACAGCAACCAGAGACTGTTTTATGCTGTAAATTAGATTATGTTTCTCCCTGTTTTAAACTGAAATCCAAATCACTTTGCTTGGCCTCCAAGATCTGGCCCTTGCTTACCTCTATAACCTCATCTCGAACTAGTCTTCCCCTCTACCCACTGTGCTCCAGCCACTCTGTCATCCACGTGTTCTTTAAACACAACACACTCCCGACTTGATGACTTTCTATTTGCTCTTTTCTGGTCTTGTGATTGGGTTCTTCTGATCATTGAGAATTTTCTCTCAAATACCTCTTTGGGGAGAACTTCCCTAACTACCCAATCGAAATCTGAGATTATCCTATTTTGTTTATTTATTTAGTTGCTTCTTATCTGTAAAACATGCCTCTCCTTAAAACAAAAACTCCATGAGAGCAAGGACTTCTATCTGTCTTGTTCATACCTCCGTCACCAGAGCAGTAAGAACTTAATGAATATTTGTTCAATGTTAGAATAAAATATTATCTCATCATTACTGCCCTCAAGCAGCTGTTAATCTCATGGGTGCCTGAATAAATAAACTATGTGGTTTTATGTTATGTGCCTTAAATAGCCGTACTAAGAGACGCTAGATAATTGAACATTCTTCCATTTTGAAAAATAACTGCAGAAAAGGTGACACTTGAGCTAGGACTGGATACGTGGGTAATCTTTAAAAGCTTACATGAAGAGCAAGACATTAAATATTCCAGGAAGAAGAAATAGTTCATACAATATTATACAAGCAGGAAATGACAGGATTCATTTGAGGAAAAATAATATTCCATTTGCCAAGGGAATAGGTTAAATATGGAAAGATTGTATCATATAAGGCTGAAATTTTTTTCTTGAAATTACATAATGGAGCATTTTGAATGTCTAGTGTGGTGGGCAATAAGGAACCACTGAAGAGTTTTGAGTATATCATTTGCTGTATATTACCACTAGACTATTTAGTGTAATTACCAATTTTTTGTTTTTCTTTTCCTGAATCCCAGAGAAGGGAGGAGCCTGGGATTCTGTTGGGTTTTTTTTTTTTTTTTTGGTTTTTTTTGGCTGCGCCCGTGCGGCATGTGGGATCTTAGTTCCCTGACCATGGATTGAACCTGTGTCCCCTGCATTGGGAGTGCAGAGTCTTAACCACTGGACTACCAAGGAAGTCCACCAGATGTTCTTTATGAAAATGTATAAGGTAATAGTGTCCAGTAAGGAAAGAAATTGGAAGAGACTGAAAGCATGGAGACCAAGTAGACCAGGAAACAATGTCAGTCATCTAGACGAGGTCATAAAAGTCTGGACTATGAGAATAATGTCCAGTCCTCAGTGGAGAGATGAGCAGAGGGGATGGTCTGGCTCAGTCTGGAACATCAGGTATCATTGGAGGTACAGGGCCACACTGAGCAGAAAGTTCAATATCAGAATGAGAAGCTCAGCAGTGGAGAGGGGCTAAGTTGGTGAGCCAAAGCCGAAATTCCAAAGGGGTCACCAGAATATTGGAGAAAGCTGTATGTTTGCAATGGGATTCAAAAGGAAACTTGCATCATGTCATCAATAGGGTTTGCCACAAGCACCAAGCAAAAACCTGGGCAAAGAGGGAAAACCAGGGTTGATACTAGTAGAGGAGAAATGGACAAAAGTGAAGTCTTGAAGCAGAAGGTGAGAGATGAATTTGATCTACATTGGGTTTACATCCAAAATCTGTGACCATGGCTAAAATTGTGATCATGTTAAACTTTTAACAAAGGAAGAGAAGCAGTCAGATAGTCAAATTAAAAGGTACTGAGGGGGCTTCCCTGGTGGCGCAGTGGTTGGGAGTCAGCCTGCCGATGCAGGGGACACGGGTTTGTGCCCTGGTCCAGGAAGATCCCACATGCCGCGGAGCAGCTAGGCCCGTGAGCCATGGCCGCTGAGCCTGCGCGTCCGGAGCCTGTGCTCCACAACGGGAGAGGCCACAACAGTGAGAGGCCCGCATACCGCAAAACAAACAAACAAAAAAAAGGTACTGAGGTGAAAATTTAATACAAGTCTTATAGCTAATTGGATGTAAGGGCTGAAGTTGAAAGAGAAGGTAAAGCTAGAGGTGAGGTTTCTGGCTTGACTCCTTGATAACGTTGGCCAGAAGAGAGTCAGTAGGATAAATGATAAGTTGAATCGTAGTTATGCTGAATTTGCGATCTTGATGAATTATTCCATTGGAATAATGTAGCAAGCAGTTGGAAACATGAGACTAGAATTCTGAGGTGGTGTTGCAGCTGGAGGTAACAGCTATGTAGCTGAACACCCCCAGAGCAAGAATTGAGACCCCAGGGAGCAAAGTGGAGGGTGAAAGCGTGAACATAGAGCCACTTTAGAAATATCCACACTGGGGCTTCCCTGGTGGTGCAGTGGTTGAGAATCCGCCTGCCGATGCAGGGGATACAGGTTCGAGCTCTGGTCCGGGAAGATCCCACATGCCACAGAGCAACTAAGCCCGTGTGCCACAACTACTGAGCCTGCGCTGTAGAGCCCACGAGCCACAACTACCGAGCCCACGAGGCACAACTACTGAAGCCTGCACGCCAAGAGCCTGTGTGCTCCACACCAAGAGAATCCACCCCAATGAGAAGCACGCGCACCGCAAGGAAGAGTAGCCCCCACTTATGCAACTAGAGAAAGCCTTTGAGCAGCAACGAAGACCCAGTGCAGCCAAAAATAAATAAATTAGTTTTTTTAAAAAAATCTTTAAAAAAGAAAAGGAAATATTCACCCTGAGGGAGTGGGCTGAAAAGGAGCATCGGAAGAAAAGAGTGAGCACTCAAAAGAAAAACCAGGACATGCAATGTTTGAACAGTAGGCAGAACTACTTTATTTATTTATTCATTTATTTTTGGCTGCACTGGGTCTTCATTGCTGCCTGCGGGCTTTCTCTAGTTGCGGCGAGCGGGGGCTACTCTTCCTTGCGGTGTGCGGGCTTCTGATTTTGGTGGCTTCTCTTGTTGTGGAGCACGGGCTCTAGGTGCGTGGGCTTCAGTAGTTGTGGCACGCAGGCTCAGTAGTTGTGGAGCCTGGGCTTAGTTGCTCCGCGGCATGTGGGATCCTCCCGGACCAGGGCTTGAACCTGTGTCCCCTGCACTGGCAGGCAGATTCCCAACCACTGCGCCACCAGGGAAGTCCCCTAGGACTACTTCAAAAAAAAAAAGTGAGGGTGGCCCACAAAACATTCTTAATTAAAAGAAAGCCACAGGGATGAGATCTATAAAAAAAACTTTTGGATTTGGTGTTCTGGAATCATGGGATTGTAAGAGGATGCATTTTGTTCAGTAGTGAGAGGGAAAGTCAGATTGCAAGAAGTTAAAAGTAAATAGTAGGAAAGCTGACTACCTTTGAATGCTGTTGATGGTATATGATTTAATGCAGAAGGAACAGCTAACTTTTTTGGCATGAGCTTTATGTCAGGATACATTGAACTAATTTCAAGCCTGCAATTTTAGGTATAATACAATAACCATCGATATCATTTGGTTTTCTTCTACAAGACACTGAGGGTTAGATTTCCACAGATGGATGCATCCTGACATTAGAATTGCACTTCCCTCCTTGATTCTTGGGGAGATGTCATTACAGATTTGCTCTTAATCTTCAATTCATTTTTACAGTCAAACATTGCACCACAGCAGTTAGGCCTTTCGGCTATATGGTTAGGAGGGTGCTTTTTCTGTGCTGTCAGCTACCATGCCCATGCTCAGTTTTCTTCATTTCATCCTCATAGGTTTGTATTACAGAGTTTTGAGGCTAAGCCTTTCTCTATATTCAAGCCGAGCTTGAAGACCCGCCATAAGGGAGTTGTAGGGGGATTCCTAGACTGAACGAAAGTTGAACTGAGAAATGATACCTCATGAAATAATTACAGTTTCTCATTACTTAGAGTCGTACAGCTTGCAGAACACCTTTCTAGGCAAGATACACACATCATCTCTAAGCCTTACTACAGTTCAGCAAAGTAGATTATCAGGGAAGAAAATATAGGAAAAGTGAACACAATAGAGTGAGATGATTATATCCACATGGGCTGGAGTCAGGCTGGATAAGGATCAATTCTAACTGCCACTGTCTCCATGGTTATGAGAAGGATTAAATAAAATAATGTATGAAAAATCTATAATAAGCCCTCAACAGATCATAGTTGATTATTCTCCTCAAGTTTCACATGAAGAATCTGGGCTAAAGTAAATTGCCCAGTTCACATGATTTGTTAAGTGGTAGGAATGGGATTCAAACCCAGCTCTCTCAGCCTCTGGTTTGTGCTCCTCCCACTGGGTCACGCTGCTTCCCTATCAATAAAGTAGTTGGTATAGTCATCAACCTCAATGTGAAACAATAGAGTTTACCAAAATATTCATGGCTTAATTTATAACATCAATAATAATGATAAATAATTTTTATTGATTTCTTAAAATATGCCAACCACTCTGTGAAGATATGTATTATTTCAACAACTCTATAAAATAGTTACTTTTATTATTTCCATTTAATAGATGAGGAAACCAAGATTCAGAAAGTTTAAATATTTCATCTAAGCAAACAGAGCCAGCCAGTGGCGGAGCCAGGATTTAAGCCTCAGTACTCACAAACTACATTTTCCATGTATCCTCAAAAATAACTCAAAAGTGATTTAATAGCACAAATTTTAATATGACCTTTTTTTTTTTTTTCTGATGAGGATTGAGCTCACACAGATTAAGTGACTTGATCTAGTTCTTTCACACACATCTACCAAAAGACGGTGCTGGGACTCAAACACAAATGTCGAGTTCTGCCCTCTTTCCACAATGCCAAGCTGCTTCCAAACGGTTGCTGGGACTCTCTTCAACTTTAAGAGTCCATGCCTTTGTGAATCAGCTTGAAAATGTCGGGGAGCACAAATGAAAACAGGTACATCTTTTTCCTTTGCAAGCATGACAGTCACAGTCTTTACAATTCATGCACTGCCAACCTTCCCAAAACCAAAGTAATGGACGAATGCCACTTAGCAACAGCCTAGAATCTCTCCTCATGGAGCATAGGGAGGCAGGGCAGTGCTGACCCTTGTCCAGGGCACGTCAGGATACCCAGTAAGCTTGCTGTGATACAATTTCACTTCTCAGCTCAAGGGCACCAATTTGAAAATTGTATAATAGCAAGATCCCTGTGTATTTGCTCTTAGTGCCTTTTTTCTTCAGGATAACCAAATGAATGAAGTCTGTGTTCCTCAGTTCATAATGCTGTGCTTACATGTTCTACAAGGTATTTTGTTGATTCTGGTTTTATTCTGAGCTTCTCTTTGCAAAAGAGATTGAGTTATATTTCTTGATCAGTAGCCGAACCTGAATGTCAAGTGTAAAAGACTCAGGGCTCTCCAGGATTTTCCCATTGTCGTCTGCACACCCTACTACTACCCCTCTCTCCTTCATTATTAAAGAGGGCTTGTTGCCCAGTTCATTAGGGCCTCTGCCCTCATCATGAACCACAGCCCTGGGCTTTGATGTTAATGACTCAGATTTCTTTTCTCTATCTTAGTGACTTAAAAACATAGCCTTAAACATAAGCAAAGCTATTTTAATGTTTAATACTGTCTTTTTAAATTAAGGTATTATGTTGTTATGAAATTGTGGTAAATTTGTTAGTCCAACTTAGGCAATAAAATGAACAAGCATCATGAAGTTATCTTTTGACTATAAATTAAGCTTCTAATCAGTTGGCTACCATCACCTTGCCAAATAGCACAGAGGCCTGATAGCTAAAAGATTTAGTGGTTATTGGTCTCAATATCATCAGCCAACAGCTGGTTTTAAATGATCCTGAGCTCTCACAGTTTCAATAAGCCACCCAGGAGCTCTGCTTAACTATTTTCATAAAATTCTTTTCTCTTCCCAGTGTATTGAAGTAAATTTTCATAACAGCTGGGACTATGCAAAACTGATAGCATCTTAAAAACATCTTCAGCAAGACAGATTAAGTTCCAGAAAAGGAAAGCATTTAGAAGTTTATTTTATTATCTTAACCTTTGTTGACTTGAATGATTAAACAGATTCTCTGGCTCTGCTAAAGCATTTAGGCCTGGATATTAATTTGATGTTCTTGTTTACTTAACCCTTGCCTTTCTCTTTAGCCCTAATGAATATACTACTCATTTGGTACTGAATGTATTGCCTGTGAAAAGGGAATGGATATAACACAATGGAAAGAAATAAATTGTGAGAAAATGATTTTAATGATTTCCAGATTTGGGAGAAGTTGGCATGGAAACAGCAAGCTCGTTAAAATTTGCAAACGTTCTTGTTATATTTTATAATCAGAGTTCTCTTTTAAGTGTTCTGTCATACTTCAAAGCACTGAGAGCCCAGGAGCATTTGTAAATTTGTCCTAATGTGGGTTAATTTAAGGGATAAATTATTTTTGCAAACAACTGTTGATATGTAGACAATATTTCCCTTGGAATTCAGTGTTGCAAATTATATCTCAGTTATTGATTGTATAGCTGAGCCCATTAAGGAAAAAAAATAGATATTATGAAAAGTTGAGGAAGTGACTTTACCTATTTTACATCACTTTAAATCTTAAAATTTTTGTCTAATGTAAAGTATTATACAAAGAAATCTATATATATAGTAATCCAGTGGGATAAGTTTTTATACAGAATTTTGGAAGTTAAAGCAAGTATTTCACAAAACCCTTATAATTACACACACACACACACACACACACATACACACACATGCACGCACACTAGTCGAAAGCCTGAGGTTTGAGCCCTTAACTGAAAATTCTATTAATGACCATAGATGTATTACAATAAAACCAAAATCCATTCCTAAGTATCTCCTCTGACAAGGGATTCTGGAGAATGATGCCAGCCAGTTTAAATAGCTGTTGGATTTCCATTTAGTCACTTTTAGCGCAGTGACCTTCATATTAAAATAGCTACTCATTATATTTCATGAAGTAAAGATTTCATTTGTCCACACTTGTACTCATTGCTCATATCAAATGCAATATTCTTCTTTTTACTTATTTTACTTTTTTTTCATGGTTTATGTATATGGACATATACCTTACAGTCTTTTCAGGCTAACGTGCACCATTTCACATTTTTCTTGAAAATGAGTGGAATGAAAGATTTTAGATGAAAAATATATGTATGTGTATTTAATATTATTACATTTATATTTCTTTTGTTTGAATTTTGCAAGTGCTGCTTTCTGTGAAATGTTTTCTAAATAATTCAAGGAATTCCTTGATAAAAAAATGATCTTTTCTGAAACTCAAAACTATACAGATGATTTTATTCTCTTTGTCTTATATTTAAGCAAGATAGTTTTCACATGAATTCAAACAAAAGAGTATTAGGTTTATTAATCCATATACTACGGAGTTATGATTTGCATTAATTAATGCCTGCAACTGAAGCATATAATAAAATGTGGAGGGAAAGACAGATTAGTGGTTGGTGACTTTCAATATTATATAAGGAAGAGAAAGTAAGCCTTTAGGTAAATATATTAAAATCTGTATTTGAAATGGACAAAAACACCTCAACATACTATAGTTGGTAATATCTATAAATAAAGAGCATATTGCAAATAGGAAATACAGCAATTTATAAGCAATTTATACCAGCAAAATCCAACACAATTACCACTATTCCTTTTCTATCACTCCCAAATGCAGAATTATAATTGCAACAGAATGTTAGAGGTGGATTAACTAAGTAGAAATCAAGAAAGTATGAAACAGCAGATTTTTAATGGTGCATCAGGATTTGCAGAAGGAACTAGAATGCAAGACTGTATTTTTGATTCATCCCTTCAGAACGGGTGGAATAATGGCTTATGCGTTGACAGATCATGTTCAGGGAGAACAGTTCCTGTAGGTCTGAATGAGATGGGTCTCTGGAAAGTCATTTAGTGCCAGACAGCAGCATCCTTTCATAAGCATACATACACTAATGTGTCCAGCAGCTCCTTGTAGCAGACACAGCCTGTAAATCACAAGTGGCAAACAGGACTGGCTTTGTAGGGAAAAAGATGTCAGTTGCAAGGTCCCACTTCACATACAATTCTAAAGCGACTTTGGAGGGAGTCAGGAAGCTTTGATTTTCATTGCTTGGAAGTCAGTTAAATTTTATTTGAAAAGTGTTGTTATTCAGAGGAAACTTTACTGACCGCTATTATTTTTATTAGCACAAGTGAACTTTTGAATATTTTACACACAAATAATAATAATAATGACAACAATGCAACACTGTTTGTTTTTATATTCCACATACCAAAGAAACTTCTGGGCCTTCTTATCATACTTTATTACCTTGTAAGTTTAGCATGAATCTGTTCATAAAGAAGCCTAAGTGACAGGTAAGGTGGCATCCAAATCCTCCAATGTAGCATTAGAATACCAAAGAACTAGGAACATCTGACTTTCTTTCCAGGACAGAAACTATAGTTAGCTCCAGGCCTAAAGGAATTCATTAGAATTAAGAATTAAGATAGGGAAATGGTGGTGAGTAAACAAGAGAAATTGGCATGGCAGAGTGTCACTGCTTTTCTGGCTTGAAGCCTGTGTGATGTGATGTGAGACAGAAGGAACTAACTATAACCCTAGGAAGTACAAGGGGACAACAGGTGGTAATTCCTGCCTCATTCACCATGTCTTCAAAAGGACATGTCAGCCTGAACATTCCAAGTTTATTGGCAGGTGAGGAAAAAAGCTATAGGAGACACCACCAGATTTTTAATTAAGAATAATTCGATTGTTTTTAAAAATAGCTTTATTCCTTGGGCCTTTCATCAGCTTATTTTTAGAAGCTGAGTTAATCTAGTTATCTAGATTATTAAAATTGTGACCCAACTTTGAAATATCGCACCCAACTCTTGATCCCATCATGACTTAGAGGAGGCCATCACCATGTGAGATTTCCGGGATTGCTGAAGAGAGATTCTTCCACTGGTGAAGTAGGAAGTACGGAATGAAGGATGTGACTGAGAAGGCTGTGCCCAAACACAGAACACACCAGAGACTCTTCTAAAACACACCTAGTTCTAAGTTACATATGCTGTGTTATTTTGCCTTTTTCAAGGTGTACAACTTGTTTCTCATATCAAACACTTTTTGCACCAACAATGGTTTAAAATATTATAGTGCCTGTCATTCTGTATGTAGGTGTTAGAACATGTATCATTCTCATTAACAGGAATTATTCTATCTATAGAGATAGATAGATACACATATGTGTGTGTGGATATTTACTTACAATTGCACCGCCTATACTGTCTTAATGAAACAGAGTTCTCCATCAGCATAGATTATTATTCATGTATACAAGGTCTAAACACATACAAATGTGAACCAACCTACTCTTGTTTATACTCTGATTCCAATGAAGAAAAGTAAAGTAAACGTTCAAAGCAGTTTGTTAACTTTTTTTGGAAAAAATTGATACATCTTCTTACAGGCTCCGGACGCGCAGGCCCAGCGGCCATGGCTCACAGGCCCAGCCGCTCGGCGACATGTGGGATCCTCCCGGACCGGGGCACAAACCCGCGTCCCCCGCACCGGCAGGCGGACTCCCAACCACTGCGCCACCAGGGAAGCCCCCTTAACTGTGTTTTTAAAGAGTATTCTTGTGTTCAGTATGGTAATTCAGAATTGTCTAAAGTTAATATAAATTAACTTTTAAAAATTTCAAGCTTAATTTTTCTTTGTGCATGTCCTAGCCTGCAAGGAACACCATTCTCAATGTTCCTTTGCAAAGTTAGATGGAAAGATCTCAGTGATGGTCCTTGCCTATGACATCAGTTTGGCTCTGACCTCACAGTAGATCTACTGACTGAGCTTTTTCATGATCATCTTTGAGGAGCAAATACTTGCCTTGACTTCAATATTAGAGAAAAGTTTGATAACTAATTCAGAACTCAGTTGCTATTTCTTAGCTACCTTATTTCTTTAGATTTCTTAATGGTTGAGGAAGTCAGAAGTTTCTAGAATGCCAGCACCAGAATTTTCTTTTAGATTATAAACTTTTTCATATGGAAGGGACTCTTAACATGTGCCTTGAATTTAGTATAAGTTATAGCAGCACCTTGTAATTTTCCAGCCTTGATTCCTCCTTACTTTTAATTAAAAAAAAATTTTTTTATCCTACTGAACTGTTCTTTGAGAAGTTAAACATTTGAAAGATTGTAAATCGTTAGTATAGTTTTATCAGATGTTTTGAAAATCGGAAACTATTTTGTCTTCATTAGCATGGCTGATGATTAACATGGCATATGATACATCATATGGGAAAAAGCCCCTAGCTACAATTTAACCATTTTTATTAATTTTTTAACATTTCTTTAATATTATGCCTTGTTGTTTAAAGAATTTACTATCTATATGACAATAATTTTGATAATGAAAACAATAGTAAGGAATTTTTTAAATTTAATTTTTATTTTATATTGAAGTATAGTTGATTTACAATGTTGTGTTGGTTTCAAGTGTACAGCAAAGTGATTCAGTTATACATATACATATCTCCACTCCTTTTCAGATTATTTTCCCATATGGGCCATTACAGAGTACTGAATATAGTTCCCTGTGCTATACAATGAGTCCTTGGGTTTTTTTTTTTTTTCCTCAATTTTTTTTTTTAATTGGGGTAGAGTTGTTTTACAATGCTGTGTTAGTTTCTACTGTACAGCTAAGTGAAGCAAAGTTCCCTGTGCTATACAGCAGGTTCTCATTATTTATCTATTTTATACATATTAGTGTATATATGTTTGTCCCAATCTCCCAATTCATCCCACCCACCTTCTCCCCCCTCGTTGTCCATACGTTTGTTCTCTACATGGGTGTCTCTATTTCTGCCTTGCAAACCGGTTCATCTGTACCATTTTTCTAGATTCCGCAAATATGCATTAATATACAATATTTGTTTTTCTCTTTCTGACTTAATAGTAAGGAATATTCTACCTTTTCTATTATGTTATTTTCTTCTCTGCCAAGCAGATAACTGCTATGTTTAAATTAAGAACTTCACCCCTTACACACACCACTTTTATTTTTTGGCATAGATAAACATAAATTACTTCTACTTTGACAAAGTAAAGTTTCTTTTTTTTTTTTTAATTGGGGTAGAGTTGTTTTACAATGCTGTGTTAGTTTCTACTGTACAGCTAAGTGAAGCAAAGTTCCCTGTGCTATACAGCAGGTTCTCATTATTTATCTATTTTATACATATTAGTGTATATATGTTTGTCCCAATCTCCCAATTCATCCCACCCACCTTCTCCCCCCTCGTTGTCCATACGTTTGTTCTCTACATGGGTGTCTCTATTTCTGCCTTGCAAACCGGTTCATCTGTACCATTTTTCTAGATTCCGCAAATATGCATTAATATACAATATTTGTTTTTCTCTTTCTGACTTAATAGTAAGGAATATTCTACCTTTTCTATTATGTTATTTTCTTCTCTGCCAAGCAGATAACTGCTATGTTTAAATTAAGAACTTCACCCCTTACACACACCACTTTTATTTTTTGGCATAGATAAACATAAATTACTTCTACTTTGACAAAGTAAAGTTTCTAAAGAATCATCAGTGTTAGGAAGTTCTAGAGTATAACATTATAAAGCCATTCTTTATAAAGCCTTTTTTGTTGCCTTTTTTGCTCAGTACAAAATTACTTTTGAGCCTTGCAACTTTTTGTTTAGTAGTCATTCACAATTATTCAACAATATTGTAAAAGGAAATGAATTTTGAGGAGTAACCGGAAGAAGGGAATATTTGGAGATGTATTAGACATTTTGGATTTGTTCAGAAAATTAATGTAGAGATTTACAACTTCATCTTTCATTTTACACTTTTAGGCAGAAAAGTCAAACAAAATAGAAATAGAAAAAGCTTTCTATGTCACCAGTACAACGTTGAATGTTAATGCTGTAACTCTATACCGGTCTTTGGTATTACTTCCAGTTTGGAGCCCTGTAGTTCTAATAAAATGTGTCAGAGAAGAATGCAAGGTTTGAGTCACAGTATCTACCCGGAATTTTATATAGTAACTGTTATAATCATTCAAGATTTTCAGAATGTGTCAAATGAAATGGCATGTGCCGATTGAGAAACTGTCACAGTTTATATGGGATTTCCTTTTAGGGTGGAGAGTAACATCCTTGGTTGCAGTGGGGGAAAGGAATGCAATGTCTTTATTTTTCCTTATTTTTGAAATGTGATATACTATTTTGTACAATCTTGCCTCTATGTTTTATTTTGAATCAATAATTCTCATGAGGCAGATTAGAGGCTACAGGTGGTAGCCTGTGGACAGATTCCAAGAGTAGATGCATTTTATTTGCCTTACCCAAATTACTTGCTAATATTTTAATATTGGGCAATTTCATACAAAATCTTGTTTTAAACTTCCTCTTGGAAAAGTAGAAGATCTGACACCATTGGGTACATATTCTTTTATAATTTCAGTTGACTGTAGCTGGATGGAATCTCTCTGCTTTAGATGCATTCTGTATTACACTCAGCCCACTTCAGTAATTTATATATGTGCACAGCCCCTGTTGGCACTGGAGTTTGTAATACCTGAATTAGAGATTAAGATAATTTTGTGTTTGATATTATGATGACAAAGTCCATCAAAATATACAGACGCAGGTAACAAAACAACGAATGACAAATCGTTTATCTTCTAGGAAGAAGGCTACATTATTGCCTTTAATTGAATTTACATATAATTTGTTTTTAAATTACATAGAATTCTTCTTACCTTGGTGGTTGTCAATCTATGGTAGTGTAGACTTTTTTTATTAGTATACCAAGTCTGCTCAAAGGTCAAAATTAGGACTAGTTCAAACTTGGTAGTTTTATACCAAGATGTCAATATAATTTATGCCATCTTTCAAAATTTTGTTGAAATATGAATTGTAAATAATAGAATTTTTATTAAGTTATCTTTGTTGTATATAGAATAGTAATTAAATAACATGCAAATAATATTTAAAAGATATATTTTAGTCCTTTAATTATATATTTTTAAAATTAGAAACTATAGATGTTGAAGGCTTGCTCTTCAGAGTCACTCCTTTGAGGGAAAATGTAGCCCCTTATTACAGAATTTCCTCTAGGTTTTTCTTAGCAGTATATAGGATGTTTGTTTATTACTTAAAATGATCTAGCTTAGACATCTATGTAGGTTGTAGCCAAAGTTCATAGATATTTAAAATCATAATATAAATTTAGTTCCATATGTTTTTTACTGGACCCAAATAATTTCCTTTATAATACTAATCCGTATATTTCTAGAAGCGTTCATACTTTAAGGCACTATATATTTCTTCTGGGTTTTTGTTGTTCTGGTTGTATAGTTAGATTAATGGAAACATCCCCCCTTGTAAACATTTCTAATGAAATTGCCCTTACAGGGCACCAATAAAAATTAAGTTAATAAATTGTTTAGAATTGCCCTTTATAGCTATGCTGACAAATCTTAAGAAAAAGAACTAATTTGAGTCAGTATCATTTGATCCTTTTTTCTCTGTATTCTCCTTGATGTAAAAATAAATTGAAACCTGATTTCTCTGAGTACAACAAATACAGAATTCGAGGGTGTGGTTCAAATGATTTTCAAAAGATAGCATAAAAAGGATCCTATAAAGTAGATCATATTTCCCTTTATGGGGAAAGGGAAAAGAGTTGTATGCATTTGAAACATTTTTTTCTTATAGTGTTTTTAACTGTAGGATAATATAGGAACTAAAAATTTACTTTTTATTAGGATTATAAAATCTTTTGGCAATGTCAGAAAGCGTTTCTAGGTAAATCTTGATTGTCTTATTCTAAAAGGGTGCTGAGGGTAGGAGATAATGTGGGTAAGAGAAATTCACTTTCTGCTATGTCAGAGTTTCTCTTATAACTGCAAAATAAACCCATTTCTCAGCCAGCCAATTGACTAAAAATTCATATAGGGTATCCTAACCTTATGGTTCCTGAGTTTTATCCAAACACCTTTGGTGGCAAGGAGCTCACTCTGTTGCAAAGCAAACTATTCTAATTATAGACAGTTCTAAATATTACAGAGTAATTTAATCATTCACTCATTCGACAGATATTTATGGTTCCTTCTTTTGAATTAACATCTGTTGTTTTCTACTTCCTATCATTTTAGTTTTAGTCCTGCCTTCTGAACTAATTCCTCTTCCACATGACAACCCTTCAGGGATTTTATAAAAACACTGCATGAAGTTCAGAGTTGCAATGAACCCTAAAGCCTTGCTTGTCCAAACCCAACTTTCCTCAACAAGCAATGGCATAGCATAAAACTGACCACTTCCTGTGATGGTGATGGTGATGCTCCCAAGGCAGTTCTAAGCTTATTCAAAATAGCTCTCGTATCCCAGCTCACTTTCTTCTGCTCCAACCCCAGCTCCTTCATCCATTCCTCGTGTGACACCTCTGTATCTTCTTTCTCTCCTGGCTGTTCTCTATATGTGTTTCTGTCTACCCTTAAAGGGTAACACCCAAAAATTAAACACATTAATTCAGGTGGAGTCTGGCCTAAGTGGGATAGAACCTACCTGCTTATGCCTCTGTTTATGTTAATATTGCAGGGAATTAGATTAGCTTTAAGCCACATTGACAATCATATCACATATTGATGTATACATTTATTATCAACGTAAATTCTAAAGTCTTTTTCTCACTGCTACTAGCCCTTAGCTCCTCAGCTGTGTATCATTATGGCTTGTTTATTGGATCCAAACACTGTTCTTTACTTTTATTCCCACACTATTAGTATACTCTGTCCTGTTGACATCCTCTCTTGGAGTCTGATTCTGCCATCCAGCAAATATTACATCTCTCTTCTGCCCCATTTTCTGGAGATCTGAGATATAGGTATAGAAACAGATATACAAACTGAGAGAGACCCAAATTTTAAGAAGACTAATCTAATCCATGACACAAATGTTGAATGGAGTTCAGACTGAGAACAGGAACTGTGGGACAATTTAAGCAGTATTACCGAGGTAAATTGTTCAACCAGTTATAAATCCACTTTTTTATTTGCTTTCAGTTCATATTTCTCAATTTAGTCTATAAGGATAATCTGACATACCTCTTGCTGTAATCCAGTTATATATGTACATCCATCTACTAATAACCTTTTTTAAAACGGCAAAAAAGATCGTATTTTTAAACTGCCCTTCTTTTTCAGATTTTCACTAACAATGCTTTTAATAATCTATTCTAATCTTAAGTCAATAAAATTCTACCAATCTGTCTATATTTTGCACGATTTACCTTCTTCCTTGTTTTTTCTTCTATGACTTCTCTTACTTTCTACAGTTCCTGAAAAATAATTTGAATGGTTTGGTAATTTTTTTGCCAAATGCTTTGTATTTTAAAAGTCATTTCTTCAGACTAATTTAGACTCCCAAGGTTTTCGTTTATAGTCTCTTTACTTTTCTTGGCATTTTATACTACCAATGTTTGTGCCATTTTTTAATCCGAATATCTGTATTTGTCTTGTTCAACAGAGAAATAGAAACTAAATAGGAACCGGATGCTGTTGATTTCTTCTGTCAGTTATTAACAATTTACCCCCAGTTGGCCAAAGGGGGAAAAAAAAGGCCTATTCTTTGATTCTCCTTCTCTTTCCGATTCTAACGGCAAATGTTCTTCTTGCTCTCAGGATTTTCCCCCGGATTCAGTGGGCCTTAGTGCTCTGACCCAGACTTTACTGTTCCATGCCACTCTTCTATATTAATCCTTAGTTTGACTTTCACTTCCTTTTTCCTTTCCTTCCTTACATCTAATTATGATAGTCATAACAAAGGAAATCCAACAAAGAATAAGAGAGTGGAAGGGAAATTAAAGGCCTAATAATTCACAAATTGGTTAATGATTCCTTGTACAAAAGTTGACTCTAGCAATTCCTTTGAAAATAATTTTTTCTCAATCATATTCATTTCACGCCATTTCCCCAACATTTAATAATTTTCCCAAACATTTCACAAGTCGAGAAACATGGAGAATTGTACAAATGGACAAATGTTTATGAAGCTTCATCTCAACTGTAGGTAATGTAAGGAGCTGGAAAATGGTAAATTATTCTTCCTTACTTTGTGTTCCGTAATTGCTAATATTCCACACCACCCAAGGAGAATAGTTGACAGTGCCTTATGTGTAAATATGTAAGTAATTCAATTTCAATAATGATATGATAGGCATACATCTTGTAATTCTTTAGCCACATATGGGAATCATAAAAGTTGTAGCTGGTAGAACTGGTAACTTATCTGAGTATACCAGATGCCACCTGGTTTTTAAAATGTAAACTCTGGTCCTTATGGGTACTGAAACTGTAGACTCATTGAATTAAAATAAGGCCTATGAAATATGTTTTTATTTGGGAAACTGGGCTATTACTTTTATCTTTTAAGACACCAGAGAAATATTTTCCTTGGTTTTACTTATGTTTAATACCATCATTTCACGTGTTCAAACACAGAATACAGTTATTATTCACTGTTCATTCTTTTTTATTTTTATTTACCGGTAAATAAGGCAAACATTTCATTTAATGTTTACTAAGTTACAAGGCGATGTTACACTTTGAAATAATTCTTGTAATCATAGGGAAAACAATCTTGCTTCTGTTATATGTGGCAAGTTCCTTTGATACATGACATATTAAGTACTTTTAAATAGAGAGACAATCGAGCCCATCAGAAACTGCAGCTACAGCTTATTTTGAGCAGGCATTTTCAGTAACTTTCCAAGACAAGTTGATCTTTACTCTTAACATTTTTGGCTGGCTTATTATCATCTAAATATTTGAAATTGGAAGGTATAAAAGGAAATTTGAGGTAAAAAAAAAAGAGTTTGAATATTATCAGTGTAGTTATTTCAAGTAAATTATAGGTGCACATAAATATCACTTTTAAAGAGTAGATGTAATAGGGCTTCCCTGGTGGCGCAGTGGTTGAGAGTCCGCCTGCCGATGCAGGGGACACGGGTTCGTGCCCCGGTCTCGGGGGATCCCACGTGCCGCGGAGAGGCTGGGCCCGAGGGCCATGGCCGCTGAGCCTGCGCATCCGGAGCCTGTGCTCCGGGGCGGGAGAGGCCACAGCAGTGAGAGGCCCACGTGACGCAAAAAAAAAAAAAGTAGATATAATAAACATCATAGTATATCACAACTTAATGTTAAAAATGTATCGCATTTCATTAAGTAGCATCATCACCAACCACAGCCAGGAAATGAAAACTAAAAAGGAGAAAGTTCATATTATGATTTCTAACATCCATATCATTAAAAAGTTTAGACTTAATTTCACAGAAGTTGGGAAATTCTGAGATTCCCGGAGAAACCATAACTCTCGCATAGATTACAACAGCCTCTTTCATGAGGAGGTCAAATCATGGGACTTCTCCCAAACGGATCCATCACTGTGGGGTGTTATATCACTATAGCAGTGTATCTATCACTTCCTTTTCAAAAAGGAATTACACCTTGTTCTCTTCTTCCTCCTAGAGGTCCTGTATATTTTGAAAGTTTTTTGATTTAAGAACCAGTGGTCTGAATTACAACATGTGATTGATACAATGAGAACATATAGCCCTTTCTTCAAATGTTAATACAACAAAATAAAGTTCCTGCAAGGGACTAACTGAATTACTTCCTTTCTGAAGCAAAGCCCTTCCACACTTGGCTCGTTTCTAATTCAACATTCAGAAACACTAGATCAGAGATCTTTAACTAGTACTCTGTGGCCCAGATCCTCCCCCCAAATGTATTTTTGTTTGGACTATAAAATGTTTTAAAGTAAATTTGAATTGGTAGCAAATGTTTAAAATCTGAAGCATTTGTTAAAAAAAAAAAAGAAAAACCTCAGATTTCTGGCTTCTCTTGGAGCATGTGAAGATGTAGCAGTACTAGGTAGGCCTTCCCCTGTGGAAAAATCAGTTAAGTCCTCCTAGTTTCCTTTTAGTCCCAGCTTGACTCCTATTCAGCCAAGCAGCCCCACTTCCTTTTGTCTTAAACCTGCTCCCTTATTAATGTTATCTGCCTGGTCCTTAGAGCCATTTGCATTTACTCCGTGTTCAACAAGTAACATCAAATATAAATATAATTATAGGGCATTCAAATGTCTTAAATCGCATTCAGTATTTTAGGTCCATATGGAAACATGCAAATTTCAGGGATGCTTTCAAGACACAGACTATTTTAGTTTTGAGTAGTTGAACAGACCCTGGGAAAACACTAAAATTTAGGATGTAGACTAAAGGGGGATATTAGAGAATAGAACTAGTTAACTAGTAGAGGAACGTACCTCGAGTGATACTACTACAAGTAACAATACTCTCTGGTGAACTCTTCCGCTACTCCATTATCCTTTTGTTGCTAAGGTCATTTTTGAATAGTTCCATTATCCCAGAGGGCTATCAAGTGTTAGCTGTGGGCTCAAATTTATTCGTGGGGGAGGGTGAACTTCAGAGGTGGATTAGGAAATACAAGGATAGCTGTCCACTTGTTATAGCTGAGCCCCATGGGACTCTCACCAGCTCTTTTATACGCTGGTTTCTAGCCATCTACCTCTTCTGAGGGAAGAAGAAAAGAGGCTGCCATCCAGGAAGCATGCCCAAGGAATTTTAAAGTCAACTCAATTTAATATCATACAAAGGAAGTTTAGCAAATACCCATTAAGCCAGACACTAAATAGAGTCTCTAGGGAATAACAGGACACTTTTCCTTTTCTCCCAGAATGAAGAATGCAAAAAAAGTTGAGTTTTTCTCACAGGACAAATGCCGATTTTCGCTTCAGTGTAAGGTGCCCTGTCAGCAAATGAACCTTCTATTTGCTTGGCACTGTTCTTTCCTGATCCTCCTGTGCCTCCTCTCTCAAGTGTAGACTGTTTTCTTCCAGAACGTGGGTGGGGTATATGCAAGTTGAGGTGAGCCCTTGACCTGGCAACCTCAGCTAGAAAGCACCCCTTGGTTTCAAAAGAAGTATAGGTACAGAATATTATTGTCTTGTACGTTATCATGATACTGTACCATCTTTGAGGGAAAATCCCTGGAGAATTAAAAGATTATTAATTTTTTATTAAATAATTCAGAATTTTCATGCAAATTGCATGAAAATCAGATGGGTGGAATGAAAGCTTTTGCATGATTTATTTTTTAAAGGGGTGGGATTGTTAAGCAAATTATTATGCAGTGTTTGGTAATCAAATTGATGTTCTAAACAAAATCTCTGTATTTTTTTTTAATTTCCTAAAAGATCAAAAATTTTCACGGGTCTGTTTTTGCATTTACTTGCAAAACCTATACGCTAACTATAATGTGCTTATTTATTCATTAAAGCAATTAATTAAAGACTAGATAACAATTGATCAGGCTAGTTCTGATTAATATATAAAATTGAAATCATAGAAGGAAATTTATTTTTAATTACTGTAAACTGATATAAATTATAATATATAATTCAGTTTACCATATATTTAGACAGGCTATTTGGCAATCTAGCCTATATTAACAAGTTGTATTTCTCAAAACTAAATTCATTGCCTTAACTTGAAAACTTACTACTCTTCTTACAATCTTTAATTCTGTTAAATGGATCTTTGTCATCAATTTTGGAACAAGCTTACAATCCTTCCTTGAAACCCTCAGAGTCAAATGTGTTTCAGAATTTAGAGTTTTTAGGTACTAGAAAGCTAATATTGTTGATACACCAGGCATTGTCTGACACCCTTAAAGAGGCCTGAGGTACTCTGTAATTAAACCATTAATTTCTGCTGTGAAATGCATGCATGTTCCCACTAAGCAGGATTATTAGTGAGCAGAAATAGCCTCACATCTGTTCAAATAAGTTTTTGCCACCAAATGGGTTTGCTGCAAAGTTAGAAAAATCTTTAGTTAAACTTATGAAGAATTGTTTTGTTTTCAGGGACTTTCGATTTTGGAATTGCAGAGAAAGGATCATGGACTACATCTTGATTTTTAATCTGTTCATCATAATTTGGCCAGGGTTGTCTTCCTCAAATGCACGTATGGCATGGCACGTTCATTTTATAAACACCTTCGTGGTTTCCCACAACTTCCCCCTTTAAAGCTTTTTTGAAGACTTCCCATATATATACCCTATCAACTTTTCTAGGCTCTTACCTAAAAACTGCTTCACCCCAACTAAACTCAACTTACCAGCAATTTCCAAGTATACCTTCCTCCTTTTTGCCCACTATACTTCAGACTGGAATACCTTCTTCCAGAGGCCCCAAGTCCACACCGCACCTCAAATAGCATCGTCCTTTTCATCCTTCTTCACGAACCATCTCAAATCCCACCTCTACAGAGGCACAACTCCATTCCCCAGTCAGAATGTGCTTAAAAAGCATACTGCCTGCTCCTCTAACCAGCACTAATTTAGTATATTTTCCATTTGAATTGAAAATCATGGGATAACCTCCCTTCCCTACTAGATTTAAACACTTACAGCTTCTTTCACTATATTTGGCATATTTAAGAGTCACTTGTTAGATGAAGAAATGGATGTTTTAGTATAATCTCTCTTGATCTCATCAACCTAACCTCCTACAGGAATCCCACACCCGTAGTCCTTGCCATTGCCCTTATCCTAACCTTCTCAAGTGGAGAACAGGGTCTAGATCTCAAGGGAATACCTAGAACACGACCTAATCTTTGTATTCTAAGTGTAGATTCAGCATATCTTTGGAAAAGAAAAATATACTTCCTCTTTGGTTCCAATATTCATCTTGCTGATACTGTCAGGAAGGAAGGCAGCAGAGCCCTTGGAGAGTGGCCAGGCACTACAGGGTACTTCATTATGCAGGTCTCAACTTAAACATCACTTCCCTGGGAAGTCCTCCCTGACCAGCTGACCTCAGTTAGGTCCCCTTTCTTTGCATTCTCATAGCTTTTGTTTTGCTAACAGTCATCATATTCACTTCGAGGGTATGATTCTCATCCAAAACCTCAGATGATTAAGAAAAATTAATTTCTTGGTCATCTTAAAGACTTAATTTTCTATAACAATTTGATTTCTGAACCTACATCTCCTCCACTTGTTGACTAAACAACAAACATCAGTCTTCTTGAGATTTCCACACTTTCTTCCTCCTTTTGGACAGACTCACTTTTCTGCGGTCTTATAGCATCAGAAGGTCTGGGGGTGAGAATTGAGAGGCACCTTGTCTTCTCCTGTCGGTCCACACAGTTTGCTGCTGAGAAGGCAGCGTGGCCCAGCTAACCTGCAAGGCCCTTCAGAAACAGTGTGTCAGTGCTGCATCACTGGGGCATGGGGGACTCTCTGCTCTTTCTGTGCCATGCTTCAGACAGGGAAATCTTTTGCAAGGCTGCCCCTGGTCCTGTGCATCTAGGTAAGTCACATAGCCATTTCTTCTTTGAGGTATTGTTACCTTCCTGGAAGTGCTGTGGGGAAGCAGGGCTTAGGCCCCCTCTGCTCTCGAGGACCACAGTTCTCCTTCCTCTCTTCCAGTTTGGGGGAATATCTTCCTAGATATTTTTGATTTCTAGCAATGTTGGCAAGCAAGTTTTCTTTTCCACCCTGCCTCCTCGTACCTCTCCTGACTCAATAGCAGATGGCCAACCAAGAGCTTGATTGAGGGACAAAGGAAATGGAGGACTATAAGGGAAAAAGAGCATAGACACTTATATGAAAAGAGATCCCAGCCACATTCATAATTGCCCGTTTAATGTCTGCATGACTTCATTGTACTCTAAGCTCCATGAAGCCTGGGGAAAGTCTTTCTAATCTCAGTGTCCAAATATTGCCTTTTTTATAGTAAGCATAATTCTTAGAGTAGTATAAATTCTTCTTGAATAAATGAATGAATAAATGGGAATGAAATTCAGAGACTGTGAAGGATTTATGGGATGTATAGTGGCTAAGAGGGTAGACTCTGCAGCAGATGGCTGGGGTGTGAATCTTGGCTCTGCTCCTATATTTAGGTGGGCAAAACCCATAACCTCTTTGTGCCTCCAATTCCTCATCTGTCAAATGGTTGTTGTGAGGAGTAAAAGAGCTAAAGCTCTTAGAACTAATACCCGGCACATAGTAAGTATCATATGAGTATCCACTACTATCATTACCATCATCATCATTATTTATTACCTTATTATTATTAAGAAACCCTAACAGAGGACTGATTCAATGATAGCAAAGTTTATATAAATAAAATTGACATAATTTTAATTTTGCACTATTTTCCAGACTGTGAGGCTCTTTTGTTTTCTTCCCTGTTTCCCACATCTACACTGCATTCTCTGGTTCCCTTGGGCTGGGGCAGTCCTGGAATCCTACCTCTTATCATGACGTCTTATCTTTTGTTGGTGTTTCTTAGCTGTATGCCCTCAGGAAACACAACACCCCCTGGAATCCCTTCTTAGATCGTAGCAAGGAGATCCTGTCTCAGTATGTGTACTTCAGGTGGTTTTGCTTATTCTTTACCTCTTCCAGTGTTGAAGTTTTTCTGCCATCTTTCTGCTTGTTTATAGATCCTTTGCAGTTTGTCTTTGCTTACATAGCATTTCAGTGGCTATAGTATTTAATGACATGACTTTGTCAATGTAGAGATTGCATTGTTCTCTTTCTCTTCTAAATAATTTGTAAATTCACATTTATCATATACATATAAAAGATAATTCCTGGAGTGACTAGGGTTAACATTTATGATAGAACACAATAGCATGGAACTTGGAGTATCTATAAAAAGGAAAAATTAACTTTTTGAGCCAAATATTTAATTTAACTACAGAAAGCTAGTTCTTTCCATAATTATCATAAGACAGTCTTTTTCAGCCAGCTATAAATACTGATTTTTCACAGGCTTCAGGGCTCATATTATTTGGTTGTTCAAAGGATTCTTTTAGCTGTTTAGCTTCATATGGTTGATTTTTCTCTTCAGACAGATTATGCCATCTACTGCAATATGGAATGATTTAGCAGCAAATTTCTTCCTTTTAATTTTTTTCCTTAGTTAGCCTTCTAAGAGTTCCTGCTGTTAAACTAAAGTTATTCTTTTACCTAAATATTTTTGCTATCTATTATAATATTTCCCCATCTGGTCTCTCTTAGCTAGAAATCATTTTATCAACTTCTAGGAATATGTGTCTTTATTTATGCTACACACAGACCCACTGTAATGGTTGTGTCACAATGCATGATATGTTTTGGGTAAACAGAATTATGATACTGTTTACACTATGGAGAAACTCAGGGGTTCTCATTTCTCAGCATAACACATACCTTTTCTTCCAATACGATTTGCTATGGGGGCCCCTTGACCACCTTTATAATTAAAACAATTGTTTATTTCTTCCTCCAGACCTCTACAACCTCACGGACACTCCCTTGTGCTTACTAGTAAGCATCCATCATCAGTGATATTGGCCATTGTTAGCCTGTTCTTACTATGGGTCATTTATGTGCATTTATTCAGCATAGTGAATGATGCAGTAAACAGTGGAGTCAAGTGTGTCTACCACCTTGAGTCATTTGCCTGTACAGAATCTTTGTTAGGAAAGTTCACATTCCTCCTGTTTCTACAACCACTTTTTATTAATCCTATTTGTAGTTACCTCTTCCTCTGTTCATCCCTTAAATCAAAGTCTTTCCAAGAGTTCCTTCCTAGGTCTGTTCTCTCTACAGCCTCCCTAGGTGACCCCACATAGCCCTATGACTTGTGATTCCCACCTCTCTCCTGACTATTTTATATGCACATATAAAATAGTGTCTGCCCCTTGGTTGTCCATATACACCTCAAATTCAGCAAGCTAACTGAACTCATCATCTGAAACCACCTGCCTGCCCCAGAAAACCCTCTTCCTTCTAGTGTTCCCTCTACCATCTTTCAGTTGCTCAACCTAGAGACCTAGGACCATTCTCTGCTCCCCTTTCTCCCTTATGTTCTCAGCCAAGCTACAAGTCCTATGGATTCTACTTCCTTAATATCACACGAAACTATCAGTTTGTCCTCTAGTTCTAGGGCACAGTCCCTCAACTAGACTACTGTAACATCTTCCTAAATGCTCATTCTGTCTTTGATTTTACTATTGCCTTGCCAACCCCCATCCCCTCTTCCACCTGGCTGGGGAGTCTTCCATGGCTGCCCAAACCTTGCATTAGGTGCACGTTTCATTTCTTTTGCAGCCCCTCCATTCCTCCATTGTAATGATTATCGCTTCCTGTCATTACTGGCTGCTTATTTTTTCCTATTTCCCCGCCACACATTAAACCCAGTGAGCTTAGGGTCCTTTCTATTCAATCCCCAGGGCCTAGCACAGTGAAGACTGCACAGAAGGGACTCAGTAAATACTTCTTAAATATTGTTGTATATTCATCTATTTTTAAGCTTTCTAATACTTAAACTATAAAACAAGTAGAGAGAAATTATAAACACAAAATTTCATGATGACAAAGTCTGGAATCAGAATTCCTGGATTAAGTTTCTGGCTCTATCATTGCCTTATTGAATATTCTTGACAAAACCCAAAATTTTCTCACTATAATGTAATCATGTAACACTCATCATTTCTGAGTACACAATAAAAATGACAATAGCATCTTGAATTTATGGCTTCCAAGTAGTTAGCAGCATTTCTTATGAATTACTTATTTGTTCACCATCCCTTTGGGGTAGGCCAGCGTCTTTCCTTCTAGAAGGTAATGAAGGGAGATAGAGTTCCTCCTGTAATGGTGTCAAAACACTGGTCCTGGTTGGTTACCTACTTCACAGAATGTGGGGAAGATTCATGAAGTTATCTGAGTCTTTATGCTCAGGAAAATGGATTCTATAAAGTAGTTTTACACGCTTGTATATCCAATTTCTTAAGAGCTCAAAATATTTGGGGGTGAAAATGTGTACAAATGATTTCAGTACTTCAGCTTATTCCTGTCACACCATTCATTAAAATGGACTCTTAAGGAAGAGGTACTATATTTATTATTGCCTTTAAACTCTCCCCAGGACACTGGCATGTGCTTTTTTTCAAACATTACCCCAGTTTGAAAAGCACAGAGTCCTAGGATATTATAGCCCAGGCCATGGATTTTTGTTAGAACTTAAGAGAATTTGCCCACCTGTCCCCTTTCTACTCTGCTGCATGTAAACTCCTGAAGTCCTTTTGCCTAACTCACTGATGAAATCTTTTAAATGTTGCTCTAAGCACCTGACTGGTAGCATGTCCACTGTTAAGATGATGGAGGAATATAAAATCAGCTTCCTCAGCAACCTAAGTGTCCATCAACAGATGAATGGATAAAGAAGATGTGGCACACACATACAATGGAATATTACTCAGCCATAAAAAGAAACGAAATCGAGTTATTTGTAGTGAGGTGGATGGACCTAGAGTCTGTCATACAGAGTGAAGTAAGTCAGAAAGAGAAAAACAAATACTGTATACTAACACATATATATGGAATCTAAGAAAAAAAAAAAAAGGTCATGAAGAACCTAGGGGTAAGATGGGAATAAAGACACAGACCTACTAGAGAATGGACTTGAGGATATGGGGAGGGGGAAGGGTAAGCTATGACAAAGGGAGAGAGTGGCAATGGACATATATATATACACTACCAAACGTAAAATAGCTAGCTAGTGGGAAGCAGCCGCATAGCACAGGGAGACCAGCTCAGTGCTTTGTGACCACCTAGAGGGGTGGGATAAGGAGGGTGGGAGGGAGATGCAAGAGGGAGGAGATATGGAGACATATGTATATGTATAACTGATTCACTTTGTTATAAAGCAGAAACTAACACACCACTGTAAAGCAATTATACTCCAATAAAGATGTTAAAAAAAAAATCAGCTTCCTCAAATAGAGATTTTCTGTTGGAGAAATAGTATCTGTCTGAGATGGGAATTATCTAACCACTTCTCTCTTTAGATCTCATTAACACTGGAAACCAAACTAAGTTCTAAAACTTAATGCTTTTTTGTAAGCATTTAGAAAATGTGATCAAACAGCAAACTGGTCATGCTCAGATATTAGTGCAAGAAGTGACTTATTTATACATGCAAATTTCAAAGCATTTGTAAGGTCTACCATGTGTGCTGTTAAAAGGGTTTTAATTTTAAATTATTTTTGTTAGATAATCCCATTTAAAGTAACACTATGATTTATCGCCACTAATCAAGATGCTGATCCCTCATAGACTTCTTTTTTGTATCTGTTTTTGTTCTTTGTTACATAAATATGAGGTTTATATGTAAAATTCTGACTGTGTAATATAGGGCTAATGAGTCACAGATGGAAAGATGCTGGCACGTTACCATCTAATAACATTTTAAACTCATATTCCATAGTAAAACAAAAGCAAACTGTACACATCTGTTTTCCAACTTGTAGCATTTCTGAATTTGTGGAGAGTCTCTGTTTAAAGGACTTTTACTTGAGGAGAAGAAAAAGAGGATATAGGTCACCTCAAAACTACCCAGCCACTTAATAACCTTATCAGATAGGACTTGGCAAAAGGGATAAGATTTCCTAGGCTTTGCTTCCTGAGAAGTCCCAGCTCTAAAGAACAAGAATCAGAGGCATTAGGGCTGAAGCGATGTCTCAGACTACAAACATAATTTTATTGTCTCTCTTAAGAAAAATATATCCCTAATAAGGAGGAAATAAGGGGGAAAATATACCAAAACTAATAAAATTTAAAAACTAGAAACTTTCTGGCTTTTTCTAGAAATATCCTCGAAGTAGATTTGGGTGGGAAGAGGAGAAAGGCAGTGGGGAGGAGAAAACATAGGAAGGAATCCTGCAGACGCTCGAGACCATATATTATCATGGTTGTTGTTTAATTTTTGTATGGTAAAAGTATTCTTTATGGGGAAAAAATTGGAATACAAGGCTCTGATATCACATGTTGTTGGAAAAAGAACACAGGCAAAATTTCTCTCTCAGACCTACCCAACTGATAACGCCTGTGAACACAAGTTAGTACAAGCTAGTAAAGTACAGGCTTTTAAAATATCCTTTGCCCATTTTCCTTGGTTAAGGAATTCAAAACCACTTTTCTGCTTCAAGGGGGTGTGTGAACTGTCAAGTTCTTTTGGAAAAGTTACGTGACAGAAGTGATTACTGCAGAGTGTGACCATAAATCCCCCTGACATGAAATACACATGTTATAAGAGACAGATTTCCATCCACCACCTCTGCAGGAATTCCTGAAACAGGAAAGACCTGAGAATCATCATATGATTGGAGACAGAAATTTTGATATGTGGGTGGTAAGACTATATTTTTTGACGCGTACTGCATTTATTCTGAGGAATACATCTGATCTGACTGCAAAATTCTGTTCACTGTTGTCCAAAAAAGATTTGATACATGTATTGTATGTCCTGAGTTGTAAACAGAATATCAGTAGAGGGAAATTACAGTGTTGTGTTCATAACAGAGTCTGTAGTTATCTCCATTCTGTACTAACATTTTGTACGTAAGAGTCCAGAAATCTTAAGCGTATGTACACAGATCCCAGTGTACCTGAGTTCTCAAGCTGACCGTTCCCTTTAAGAAATGGTTGGCTTGGGGGCCTCATGTGTCTGATTCTGTTTACTGTGTCAAACAAGGCAAGACTTAGAGCCAGGACGGGGTGGCATTAGGTACGTGCTTGTTGTGTTTGTCCACCAGTGGAATGTCTGTGTGACGTTTTGTGTCGTGTTGTTTTCGTGCTGTGCCCTGTCCATAGGGTCTGCCAGGCTTCTCCACAGTTGCCGCTCTGCACAGTAATCAGATCCTCACCGTCAAGGTTCGTGGTTGGCACCCATGCCCGCGCAGTCAGAGCCCGCAATCAGCATAAGAGTGAGCTGCAACAGCTCAACTGGCTTTCCGAGTCCAGTCCTTTCCTCACACACACAGGTTATTGGGCACTTGGAACCTCACCTCCATCAGTGAGGTCAAACGTCCATTAAGAAGGAAAATCTTGAGCCTGTAAGAGAAGAGCGTATCGAAGTCGAAGAGAGGCAGGCAAGCTCTGTGAGCCTGTGCCACGCCTCGGTGGTTTGATTGGCATGCATCGCAATGCTCTGTGACAGTTTTCAGTGGATTGAACAATCCTAAATACTCTGGACTTCGGGCATCCATAAAATGACAGTCGAGTGCGTGCCGCGTTATGCTGGTTGAGGAGTCTGACGGAAATTGAACTGGCGCTTCGTCTCCGGACTTTCCGCTCAGCGTGCAGGATGCAGGTGGCCCCAGGTTACCTGCTTCTTTAACACACAACATTGAAAGAGGCCCAACGCCCACAGCAGAAAAAGATTCATTTCTAACTAAAAATCTGGTTTCCCCATCCCGTTTCAGGGTTCTGTTTCTTTCAAGAAGAGCCAGAGGGTCCGATGTCAGACACAAGCGCCAGTTCTGTTTTGTTTGATGGTTATTATGAGTCTAATGTGTGTATCTTTATTTCTTTCTTGGGGCCTTCTGATGCCTATTCTTCAACTCTCTCACCTCTGAACTCCAACCTTTGACCTCACCTGACTGATCAGATGGTGTTTCCTAAAATCAATCATGGGTTTCTCTCTGCTGATCAGCAGCTCATTAAACGCCGCCTCATTAAGGTAGTGCTTATCCTTGCTCGAGTCTGATTTCTCCTTTACATTCGATTTTTACTCTGTATACTGCTGCTTTGCCATTTATCTCTCATAGGCAGAGTGTGGGTGGTGGGTATTTATTTTAAAATATCCTAGAGCAAAATTATGTTTAGTGAGCTGCATTTGTTTGAAATGTATGTGAAAATACCAAAACCAAAAGGTATAGAAAGCCAATCTAAGTTCTTCTTCAATTAAAAAAAAAAAAAAAAAGAAAGCTTAAAAATTACATGCAGTGATAGATCCAGTTTCTAAGCTCTCTAGCTTTGGTAATTTATAAATTATTACACAGCATGACAAGAGCCTTGTATGTTTAATTTTATAGGTTATGAAAAAGTAAATATTTGTCCAACTCTAAATGCAGCCATTTTATTAAGCCAGGTGAATATAACTGATGCAGCATTGTCACGGATAAAGTTATGCAGACGTTTTCTGCCAGCTCTGAGTATCATGGTAACATATACACTATTTCCAAGAGCTGAGAGTGCTGGTTTCTGAGCTGCTTTGATTTCAACAACGTCTACTCAGCTCGCCCAGCATGAATATTTATTTGCTTCCTACTGGCAGGCAAATTGCCTACAGGCTTTACCATTTGTGGTTGTTCTGGGTCTTTTCGCAGTATAAATGTGAATTAGATAATAGAAATTTAAAGTGTTGAAAAGAAGACCTGGGTCTTTATCTTTCACGGTTATTGATGGTCTGTCCCCTTCTCCATCCTAGGGTGACCAAGGACAGGCTGGGCCTCCAGGCCCTCCAGGACCTCCAGGCCCACGAGGGCCTCCTGGGGACACAGGGAAAGATGGCCCCCGCGGAATGCCAGGAGTGCCTGTGAGTTGCTTTTTGGATCAGTTGTTCTCACAGGTTTTGCTTCCTTTAAAGCGCTGAGAATTGGGTTGGAGTTGGGGACGGGGGTGGCAGAGGTCAAGTGAGCGGAGTGGGTTGACGGAAGTGGGATGATAGGAAAGTCCCGGAGCGGAGAGGGTACTGTCAGCTGGAATCTGCTTTACCACTCAACCCTCGGGGCACCCACGCAAACCACGGCGAGACGCCTGGAGACAGCAACTGACCTGGTCTTCAGGTAAGCCTCAAGAAGGCTGCGAGTGGAGACGCCCGATCTCACTTGTGTCCTGACTGCCATAGAGTACCTCGATGCCTTTGGTTGAAACGGAAGACTAGCTTGACAAACTAGGTGGGAGATTGATAACATTTTACAAAGGATCAAAATAGAGACAATAAAGTCCTATGCAATTTATGCAAAGTAAAAGAGGTAAATCTTCCTAATATTTATCCCTTGCAAGTAACTTGACCCCCCCAATCACTAATAAAATAGTAAAATTAATGGTTAAAACATCAGTGGTTATGGTTGGAATATCGTTTGTCCTTTGTATGTGAAGCTTATTAATAGAAATGACTTAACAGCGATCTCAACACTTAGATTTAAGTACTAATTTACTTAGTACTTAGCTACTAAGATTGGACAAGTGTCAATAATAGAGTAGTAGCACAGGACACTAGATAAATGGTTTGGTTGGGTAGAGACAACTCGGCAATTTAAAGAAATACATGGAAAAGGTCAAAAATTTGTACACTTATGACTTTAGGACGTGAAATTCAGGTTTATTGCTGAATTAAATTATTTATTTAATGTATTGCTTTAACTTAAATTATTTTCATCAGTGTTTTTATAGTACAAAAGTAATAATAAAATATTTATCCACAAAGTAGAAAAATTTGAAAATAAAGGCAACCAAAAAAGAAAAAACAAATCAGCCATAGTCATTAATGTTTTGGTAGATTTCATTTTTATATGTATATATTTATGTAATTTTTGAGTGACTCTTTTTTTTAAGACTGTAGGGTACTTTAAAACTTTGCTGGGATAACCTTCTTATAAGCCTCATGCCCCTCACCAAAAGTTGCTATAAATTTGTCATATGAAATAAGGAATTGACTTTCAGCGTAATATGCTGGTTGTTAGAACTGCCTTCACTGGACCATCAGAGGTAGTGGTTTCATCCTAAAAGTGTCTTCTAATGTCTCACCTTTTCTTGGGATGAAACCCCAAAAGATAGAGAACCCATAGCTGCTTTACAGTATAATCACTCCTACTCTTTTTATTTAGAATACCTTCTTGGCATAATTCTTAAATCTCTGCTGTAATGTAGATTCGTTGTATTAAATCCTAAAATGTTTATAAAATGCATTTGAAGAAAGAACGTCAGCGCTCTTTAAATGACATTGTATTTGCATTCCTTTCTTTAGCCTAAAAAGTATATATTTGACATTCAAGATCCCTAGTGGATATTGTGAAAAAGAAAAAAAGAAGATTGAAATTGGTTTTTACTGTTTACAGCATTAATAAAATTATCATTATTCTTTTTTAAGGGTGAACCAGGGAAACCGGGAGAACAAGGCTTGATGGCAAGTATCTGAATTTATCTTTTTCGATACTGAAAAGAATGAAAAGACAAGTTACTCAAAACTGTGGTCAAGACTGTGTGTAACAAGTGTGCCTGTTCTGTGATCTGTAACAAAGAGTGAGAATTAGTAAAAGTTAAAAAGTGATAGGGATAACTGAATCACTGTGCTGTACCCCTGAAGCTAACACAACATTGTAAATGAACTATACTTCAATTTTTTTTAATGGTAAAAAAAAAAATGTATTCCTTTAAAACGAACAACCAAAAAAGAAGTGATAGGGCCTGTCCATCACATGCTAAGGATCACATGACAACACATCTGCAGAACTGATACAGGAGGAAAAAAGAGGGAGATTCCAGGTGAAGCAAGTGACAGAGGATGCTGAGGAAGACTCTGTTATAAGAGATTAAATTCAGGGATGTGCCTATTAGCTTCAACAGAAATGAGATTTCAGAGGAACCAGGTGTCACTACCTGTGAACTAGTAGAGCAAACCTTCGACAGTGATTCCAGAGGTTTTTCTTTTGCCGAAGGGAGAGAACAGTTGTGCCTTCTCGATCCCTGAAACTGTTAGTAAAATGGTAAGTTAGTGGTTAAAATGTCAGCAGTTATGGTTTGAATATCATTTGTCCTCCTACCCAGAGAGAAACAGTGGTGCGTTCCTGATCTCTGTCATTAAAGAAGATCATGAAATGATTCCTCTTGGACTTGCGCGTAAACACGCAGGTCCCAGCTCCTCAAGTTTGTTTATGCTTTGCCAGTGAAAGAGAAGTTAGGGCAGCCTGCTGAGCCCCAAAGAGTAGAATTCCTTCAACTTACCTCTCCCTGTCACTTCCTCCCTGTCTCTGGAGCTACCTTCCTGACCTACTTTGTGACACGAACAATATTGGGGAACACAGGATGACGCTCTAATAACTCAAATTCCAGAAGACAGCTATGTCTCACACTTGCCTGGATGCAGTGATGACGGTCCACTTGATCATGTCCATTTCACGCGATGTGTGGCATGCAGCCTGCAGGTGCTCAGGATATAAAATGTATTTAAAAAAAAATAGAAGCTAGGTCTTAGTGAAACGAATGCATCAGAACACGCTAGTTGGTCAAGAATTAAAACAAATGTGTGCATGGGCTAAAGGTCAAAGGCTTCTCCCTGCACAGGATGCCTTCAACAGCCCTCCTGGGGAGACACTCAGCAAGCTGTAGTCCTAGCTGTCATGTAGCTGCCTTCAAAACATCACTGGTGAAATGGAAACATCCTGGGACCACACCTGACCCACTGCCTGGAAATTCTCTGTTTCTGACCTACAGTATCAAGATAGATATTTGATACAGACAATCAGGCCGGGAGTACTATAATGGATTCTTTTTAAAAAGAATAAAATGAAAGAAAAACAACAACAACAAAAGACCATATGTGAAAATTAAATAAAACATCTGTCATCCGTGGTAACTTTGCATACAAGGGCAGCATTAGCTCTCCAGGTTATAGGATCAGAGGGGGTGAAGAGTTTTTGGAAAACTACCATAGAAATTTTGAAATTGCTTTATGCAATTGAATGCACCTGTAATTTCTATTGTGGATAACGGTCAAAACATATTCCTCCCATACACTCTTACGTCCAAGGCTACTTAGGATTCTTAGGAGCCATTGTTTGTCCCCAGATGTGCAGAGCCTATGATTTTTATCATTGCCGCAGGCTTTCTACCCTGATGCCCATTTGCAGCATCACAGCAAAGTTCTAAAATAAAAATGGATGTTTAAAAAATTATAATCTTATCTTCCTTAAATTCATATACACGCTCTAGAATACACGGTGTGAATAACAAATTAGTCCCATTTCCCTACCACTCCTAGCTTAATGTCATTAAATATAAATGTTCCACCTAGTCCTAAATGAATTATGTCATTGTCTTAGTTTGCTCTGGTTTCCCATTTCATATAGCAACTTTTCAGATAAAGATGATCCTGGGTATTTTTCTCTGAACCTCTCTTCTCTCTTTAAACTCTTCAGATACAGTTCATATTCTCATTTCAAAAAATGAAGCTGAGAAACTCAGTTGAAATCACAAATGTTCAAAGGATATGTCTAATGTAGTGATCTTCTAAAGTACAGCATTGTACTGTTCTTAAAGATGTAAAATTCATTTCTAAAAGAAAACTTGTATAATATATATTTAATAAGTAGACAAATAAGTATATATCTCAGTGAATTTTCACAGTGAACATAGCTGTGCAACCACAAACCAGATCAAGAAATAGAAGGTTATCATATCCTAGAAACCCCCTTTACCCATCCCCCCCATCACCATCTCCCTCTTCTGCCAACACAGATTAATTTTGCCTGTGTTTGAATTTCATATTACTAGAATCATACAATATGCAACTTTTGTGTCTGGCTTCTTTCATCCAACAGTATATTTGTGAGATCATCCACCTCTGTTTTAATAGCCTTCACAGCTGGTTAAAAAAAAAAAATTAAGAGGAAGAACCTTACTTCCTTGACTACCCTGTTAAAACTATATCACTCAAATAGCAGTAAATGAATGGTCTGTCTGTCTGACCTTGGGCAAGTCACTTAACCTCTCAATTTTTCATCTGTAAAGAAAGGCAAATCATGCCCTCTCTGCCTCCCCTATAAGGTTGCCAAAGACAAGTGCGATGAATTAGGAGAAAGCCCTTTAAAATATATAATGAAGAATTGTATGAGTATGTTATTATTATTATCACTCAGTTGTTCCCTCTACAGTAAATTACAGGTGAGCATGGATTTATATAACAGATGTATTCCTGTAAAGTTCTATATGAATCAGATTTTCATAAATCAACATAGCTTAAATGTGCTGGGAAATTTTGCTATTTAAAGCAATCCCATTCAGAGTCTTTTCATAAAGCAATACAGTCCCCTAATTCCTCTTCCCAGCAAACTGAATTTTTACATATTTGCTTAAAGTGAAATATTTCTATTATTTTTAAAAGTATCATTTGAAAAAAATCATTATGTTTACTAACTTAAATAGCACCTCTGTATTTTAACCCATCTCAAAGAGAGAAGATACCGGAAATATAATAGCAGCTTTCATGAGGAGAAGAATTTCCTTAGAAATTTTCTTTTTCCTTTCAAATATTATACATATGTGTGCGTATGTGGGTGTTTGTGTCTTGACTCAAAGTCTGGTAGAAAGAAAAGTACATATTACTAGTAATTCTGGCCTCAGAACAATTCAGGAGTGTATGACTATCGTCTGTGATCCTTTTTACTGGTCTATAAAATATAGGCAATAATTCCTATTCCACCTATATCACTGGAATATGGTGAGAAGCAAGTGAAATAATAAAAATATGAAAATGCTTTATGGAACACAGACTTCCATAAATGAGAAGTATTGCTGTTAAGACAAAAATGTCAAATGACATAACGTGGCGTACAGAAAGACCACTCTGTGAGACATAAGGACTAACGACAGTGTGACTATAGCTGTCAATTAAATTAGAGTGTGTCAAATAATGTGATTGACAATGCAACTTATTCCTTTTGTCCTGTTTGTTGCCATCATTGTGTTTGGTCTTCTCCTATATATCACATCTTCTTACCTCCTCACCTTTTCATAACACACCCCTTCCCTTCCACCAGCTCAGACAAGGGAAGATAATATATACCACCGCTCTCATCTTTTCCACAGTACGCAAAACCCACTACCTCTGTTGGTTTGCGCCATGGAGGAGTGTTTGCTTACGTGAGGCTCTTGAGAGGCACTAGAGAATTTTTTAAAATGTAAAATGTCTCTAATGATGAAATGAAAAAACTAGGACTGGTCTAAAATTAGCTCTTTCAAAACTGTTTATGAGTGTGTCAGGTGGGGAATTCGTTTTCATAATCCACGCTGTATATTTTATATCGCAAAAATAATCATCTGAAGATTAACAGCATCTCTAATAGAATAAAAAAGAAGTCCTGCCTCTCAAGCAGTGCCACATTTATTTAACCCTGCTGCGCACCTATTCCATAAACAAGACCTTCAGGTTTTGCGAGAAGTTCTAGAGGAGATTTTAAAAGGCAGAATCATGGGCTAAAACGAACTGGACTCCATCTAAATAAGGAGAGAATCTCTCTGGCTCATAAAATTAGACTCAAGAATCAAACCAAGAACTGACCACAGCTGGAAATGCTAAAGCTCTGAACCCCGGCACAAACGGTCTTTATTTTTCAGTTCTTCAGGAGGTTAAATAGTTGTTAGAATAGTATTTTTGAAAGTGTCTTTCCTTTTGATATCCTTACTGTTTCTTTCTTTGACAAATATAGTAGTTCTCAAAAACATAAAAGACAAATGATATATATTCAATATACCAACTAGTCCCAGTTTCCTGCAAATTATTTTTTTGTCCAAAGTGTATATAACCAAGGTTTCATAGACCGTATCACTTTCCCTACACTGAAACCCTTCCTTCCTCTCCTGCCCCCCAAATATATGCAAACTCCATAGCGTATCCATTCATCTCTTTCTGAATTATAAGAGTACTTCAAATGTCATTCGCTGGGCCCTGGTGGTGTCTGAGAGTTCAAAACTCAGAAAAGTTTTTCTGTTATTGTTCCTTAAAGCGAAATTTGGATTGTATCCAAAGAAGTTATAGATACTTTTTAGTTTATTTTGATTTTGCCTGCAAACACATTTAATACATTTGTGTCAAGTGAATATAATGTAGTTTATGGTAGCTAATAACATCAGCATAGATAATTGCTTCTGCTTCATTTAAAATAAAATTGAATTAACCAATATGTGAAGATTTACTTTAAACATATTTAGTTATAATGCACTGCTATCCCACAGATTTGATAAAACTTATCATTTTACTTAATTGTACTTTGCTGTCTCAACCGCATTGATCAGCAGGGTGGCAGACATCGGACACAGTAACAGGCTTCTCTTCATGAGGCAAACAAACCTTCAAATCACAAATAACCAAAATGACCAAACTCATCTTAGGATATTTAGTTATTAGACTAGACATTAGCGATGAAACCTTTTTTGGTGAAACTGCATTACTTCAGTTGTGAACGCTACACTGCCTGCCGGGGTGCCTTAGCAACTGTTCTACTGCTTTATTATTCTCACTTAATCTGATTGTCCATGAAGTACATGTAAATGCCACGCCGACAGGGTCCTTGCAACCCACCAGAGCCTGTAATACTTGGTTTTCCAAATGGGCCGAGGCCTGCTCCCCGGCTCTCCCACGGGTACCTAATATCCGCATCTCTATGAGACTGAAGCTCTCATATGTAGACATTTGGGATGCTCACAGGATCAAACTCCATCCGCGTGCCTCAAAATACCCACCTCTTTGCCCCATCCTCCAGTTTATTGTAGTACACACCAGTGGTGTGGTTCACCTGCAGAAGAACAGACCTGGGAGAGAGACAATTCACAGCCCTTGAAGGGAGCTCCAGTCATTGGGGCAGAGAATCCCAAGGTCCCAGGAACCCGAAGTACAGTCTAAGGTCAGGAGGTGGGCTACCACAGGAGGAGGTGTGCAGTCAGGGAAGAGATCTCTAAAGTGTGGACCCTAACACAGGAGCCCTCTTGCCCAGGGCTAAGGGCAGTACTGGGGCCATGTGTCTGAATGGACTCAAAAAAATAGACTTCTGCTCTGGTCACCTCCTTCGAGAAAACTTCACACACACTTCCTCATTCACAGACATTCACACTCCCCCAAGCTAATTTAGAAGCTGCCTTCTCCCCTCCTCCACAGCATTTATCACATCACAAAATAATTGTGTCTGGTGCTTAGTGTATTCAATAAACTGAATGACTGCATAATTCAATGAATCGGTAAATCAGGTACTAATGCAAGGAAATCCTGTTTATATTTTTCTCTCATCCAATATCATCGCATGCCAGGAGTAGGATTAAGCAGGCTAAATCCAACAGAAAACTACTTTTTCTTCTGCATCTTCATGTATTCATTCATGTATTATAGATAATTTGAAGTATATGTGTGTTCATGAATATGCATGGTGTAACTAAAGGACTGATTTTCATGAGGGAAAGTAACTGTAGCGATTTTTAGTCACACTCTGTGACTGTTTTTTAACTAGAGTATAAATGATCTGGAAGAAATCTTAGGAATCATCTAGTTAATCACTTCACAGATAAAGGAACAGCATCAGAGTGAACAAATAACTTGACCAAGCTCATAGAGTAGTCTGTGGCAGAACTAGGATAGAATCCAGTTCACCCGATTGTCGTCTTACGCATTTTACAGTGTAGATCTGCTAGGTCTACACTTTCCAATATAGTAGCCGCTAGCCACATGTGGCCATTTAAACTGAAATTAAATAAAATTTAAAATCCAGTTTCTAAAAGTGGCGCTAGCCACATTTCAGGTGCTCAGTAGTCGCATGTGGTTACTGGCTACCTACTGGATTGGGCAATAGAGACTATTTCCACTGTTCCAGAAAGTTCTGTTGGGTAAGGCTGGTCTAGATAGGAAACAGAACTGGACAGTAGATGAGTACATATTAGAGTTCTAAATTTAAGTCTTCCTTCTGCTGGTCGTAGGATATTTAAATTTTAGCAGTTAGTGTTTCTTAGCATTGTTGATTTAAAATAGCAAAAGCACTTGTACTTTACTCAGTGGAAATATTTTTTACTGAGCATAGTGTAGGGTGACAGGCCTTCATGAACCATAAATTTGTTTCCTTTATGGTACACTAGGGAAGTATGCTTAATCACAGAGGGCAGAGGAAGCCTGTTAATTTTTCTTTCTTTACGGGTCATTTCCATTTTGGATGCAGCAAGGAGAAACAGTTTATTAAATATTTAGAAGGGATGGATTGAACTAATTTGAGCCTTGGATATTTGGTAAGAGGTGATAGAATCTCTGTTTGGGGACCTAATCAGAACATAGATTCTCTAATACCTAGATCCGTCTTTCATCTGCTGGTGGTAGTTAATATCCAATATTTAGTCTTGGGTCCTGGTTTCCTCAAGTGGTGAGAAAAATGTATGGCTTCTTTAATTTCCTGAGCATTTAAGAGACCTCCAATAAAGAGGTCAGAGCGTCATGATTTGGGGAAACACCAACAAATGAATCATCCAGGTTTAATATTTTCCCCAAAAAGTTAGCACATGAGGTAGAGAAGTCAAAAAGAATGTATTCTTTTAAAAAATTAATGACTGCATTTAAAACTTTTCATCAAATATTCATGAATTCATATAATAACATGTCATCGTATTGATAGGCTCTGAAGGAGACCTGTTTTAGAGGAACTTCTTCAAATAATAGAAATTATGGAATGATATTATTGAAACAGAAGAAAATCCCAGATACTTAAATGGAAACAACTGCCTCAAACCTGAGAACTTTAAGGAGAAAAATAGAATGATGTCTAACTTCCCACCAGAAGAGCTTGTCTATGTATCTTCTAAATAGATGATGTTGGATGAGTCACCCTAGTATTTTGATTCCATTAGGTACTACTGTGATGTAACCATTTTATTTCATAATATCATTATTTATATAGACTAGAAAAGTTTTGCTTTATATCTTTTTCAATTTGATTAAAAGTTTTAGATGGCCATCTTAAAAAAAAACAGAACACTGAGAACTCTTTCCAGTGATTAGAAGTAAGATAGCTAGAGTTGCAAAACAATGGAGGAAATTCGGTAAATGGAATTTAATAATTTTCATATTTATTAATTCATTGTTTCAGTGTAGCCAATAATGATTTATTTGCTAGGCACTGCTATGTAGGTGCTGAGGATGTAGAATATATGGCCCAAAGAATTTGCTGCCTAGTCAAGTAGATTTGATAAATATGTAAATATATTAAAATACAGCCAGTTAAAATGTGCTAGAGAAACACAGAGGGCAAAAACAAGCTCTGCCTGGGTGCATTGGAGAAGGTTCACAAAGGAAGTGAGTTATGGCTGCTGAGCCTCGAAGAATGATTAAGACCTTTGCATGAAGGCTAATGGGAAACTGCTTGGGAAAGATGATTCCATGTGACTGAAGACAGAGTCCATGGAGGACTTGAAACAAGAGATAAGGCTCTCCCATCTCAGCTCTGTCCTGCTCTTTTCTTGTTTATGCTACGTTCCTTCATACCCAGTTCAGCTAAATCATTGGCTTTTATGCTGAAAACATATCAGCACACTCTCTTACATTCTAAACATTTCCCAAAAGTTTCTCGTTTGGCATTTCCACACACTTAAGCTATGGAGTCTGAATCTTGTAAAACATCATTTGAATTATACTCCAGACTCACGTATAATAGTGGCTAGAGTTTATGTTTCTTGACCCTCACTCATCAAACATCCAAGGAGAACGTGGAATTTTATATAAGTACATCTTAAATGAATCCTTCTTAAGTAAGACAAGTTTCCATTATTTATTTCAAATTTCCTCTTACCCTTTATAAACCAAGTTGTATTTTATGATCTTGTGACCAGGTTAGTAGCTTTCAAAAGGTTATAATTAAAGTCTGCTGCACCAAACCCTTGAGAAAGTCTGATACTAACATTTTATGACTCCAATAAGTTAGATTATACGTGTTATCATTTTTCCCCGTGGGAACAGACTTTAAAAAGTATTTTCTTCATTTTACCTAACTTTTATTAAATCTTGGAAAAATTCTTAACTCAAAAAGGAAATAATTTTAAATGGCTTAAGAGATTGGGGCTTTTATTCTCCCCTTCACAGATGGACCACCTCTTTTTTGTTCCCTGCGTTTTTTATTACAGAAGCTGGTTGTATATTCTTGCATCCAGAAATGACCAGCAGCTTTTAGAGCTTTGAATTTTACTGTTAGCCATCAGGGACAGAACAGGAACTATGTCCGCCCCCTGCTCACACAGAACATCATTTCCTAATAGCAGGCAACCAGAACTTGCCTTAAAACACCTCCCAAGAGACATCCTAGAGCACATCATTTAGAAACTCTGCATTCTGTTTAAGTAATTAATACCTCAATCAAATTTCTGCTAACATCAGTAGTCAGAAAAATTCATTAATTTTTTTTTCCATTCCATGATCTATCAAACAAAAGACTTTTTAATTAAAAGTGTTATTTTTACAAGCTGGAAAGTGCAGCCAATGCATAATGGTTATAGAAACATCCATTTCTTAGCTGCCTGCTTTGAAGATTAACATGGGTTGATAATTCTACTTACTGTTTGCATGATGGCTTTTGATATGCATTAGAGACCTTAGACCTACATCCACATCCGTGACACTCTCCGCGTCAATGAGACCATGTAATCAAGATGATTTTTGCTTTGCCGTTTTAATATAGAAGCCATGAATTGAATTCCTCCACTCACTCTTGCACTTAGAGGTAATCTAGAGGCTGTAAGAATAGGCCAGGGACTTCCCTGGTGGTGCAGTGGTTAAGAATCCACCTGCCAATTCAGGGGACACAGGTTCGATCCCTGTTCTGGAAGATCCCACATGCCGTGGAGCAACCAAGCCCGCGTGCCGCAACTACTGAAGCCCATGTGCCATAACTACTGAAGCCCACACACCTACAGCCGGTGCTCCGCAACAAGAGAAGCCACCGCAATGAGAAGCCCGTGCAGCTTCTGTGTATGATAAAAGACATGTAGAGTGAAGAAAGAAGTAACCTGACAATCACAACATTGTTGGTAAATTCTGGGAAAGGAGTGCTGTCATAGGGGTGATTTGGAAAACAAAAGAAGGCGACCTAGCCCCAAAGGTGGAGGCACTGAGCCCTGAAATATGGAATGAGTGGAAGAGACAGGACCAGAGAGAAGAAGCCCATTAAAGGAACAGACAACCAGAGGTGCAGAGGTATAGAGATGAGGAAGCATGGCTTATGTGGCAAACTACAACTGTTACAAAAGCTTGAACTTTTCTCTCAAAATCCATGGAAAGCCATGGAAGGCTTTTTCAGCTGAGGCAAGGTAGAAACCTGTAAGCCTTTTAGAAAGCTCCCTCGGGCAGCACTGTGTAGAAAGGGTTGAAGAAGACTGAAAACACAGTGGCTTTTAGATGCGTGTCACAGTAGCTTAGGTGAGAGAGAAGCGGGTTGGACAAGAGCATGGTAATGCAGCTGAAGAAGAGGACAGACTGGAGAATGTTCCTGAGTAAGTATAGTATCTGGTGCACCCGGAGGCGGAGGAATAAACGATCACTCTCAGGCCCGAGTAACGCGCTTTTAGTAAAGGCAGTCACCAAATGGGAACTATAGTATTTCTTTAACTTACTTGACTGCCATATTCTACATAATATTTTCCATAATCTTTAAAAATGGAATCTAGTGGGAGTGGGGAAAACAGGAAAGAAAATCAGTACACTGTGTAATTTCCTACCTGTTTAGAACTTTTAAGTTTTCATAGCTCTCCATAGTCTTTTCTGAAAGACCATGAAAATTAGGTGTAAACATTTATCTGCAGATAAGTGATGTCGTTACTCCACACTTAGAACTTTTCGGTGGCTCATTTGGTTCTTATCTTTTGAATAAGGTTATGTCCATTGTGCAAAATCCTTTAATGAAAAAAGTTAATACATTCTACATCACCCAGAGCCTATACTGAAATGAGTACATTTTAAGGTTTAAATTATAATTTAACGCTTCTGGAGTTAAACTTAAAGAAATATAGTTTAACATGTTAAGATTCTGTATATTACACAGTTTCCAATCTTGAGACATATACAAAGAAATGATTACAGAAAATAAAAGGGACCAGATTATTCTCATCTTAATTGGTCGTCTGCAAAGTATATGCAAATATAAAAGTGCCCGCCAAGAAAATACCTAAGAAAGGAGCAATTCATCGATTGATAAAAATGGACTAAAAAGATTGACTCTTTGGTTTGGAAGACTATTTGATTCAAACTTTTTAAGACATGGGGATAACAATAATGGAATTATTTTAGAAATCTTAGAATACTAGAACAACTAGTTTTAATTTTAGGAAAAATAAGATACACTAGCTTGACAAGTGAATAATGAATATATGACATTCTTCATCCAAGTCATTATTCAGGCTGAGAATATAAGTAAGTTTAAGAAAGATTAGATAAGTCAGTCAGTGGTTCTATGACATTTACCCATTCCTTTATAAATTTGTATTTGTACTAGAAACTACAAAAGTACTCAAATGTAGACATCTTAACCAACTGGTAGTAGCATACCCTAACTTCAAAATCAGTTTTTGATCAGTGAAGCTTTCATTTGTAAGCTTAAATTTATGACCACAATGTCACAGATATATAATGGGATTATTAATCAGAGAATGCTCAAAAAATATATACATGAGCAAAATATTGATCAAAATAGCTATTTGTGTGTGTGTGTGTGTGTGTACTTACTCGAATGTATGTCTGTGCCTTATATTCAACATTGCTTTTTCTCAGTTCCTCTCTAAAACAATGACACTATCTTTGGCTTGTTACCATTTTTCCTGCCAGCGAGATCAAAGGAGTATATGCACATTTTTGGTAGCTGAGGATATATCCTTGGCAACATAGTTATGAAAATTTATAAGATATGTATTCACAATTCAAAATTAATATTGTCTTTAAAACTGCTTTTATTTTTGGAGTTTAGCAAAAATGGCCGTAGTTTTCTAACAGTGAGAAAAATAATATATTTATTTTTTAGAGCCATCCTTTGACTTTTTTTAACTATTGTGTTAAAATATACAACTAATATAATTTCATAGATTTCAGAGTTGTGAGTAATCTTTCTAAATCTCTGACTTACTGTGATCATGCAGCAAAGACCAGATTAGAAAATACCAGATATGTTCATCTCTAGTTAAAACATTTGGTTTAAAATTTGCTCTTATTTTAACCTGAAATATTCCCTTCCAGGGTTATACATCAATGTAATGAAATGCCCAATTTTAGTGAACAATACTTTTTCAAGTGGCAGTTAGGTTTATAGTGGGAAACAAACCTGTTTGCATTGAACATATACATTCTCAGTCTAAACATTGAATTAATGTACTTTTTGTTATATGATTTCCTCTCTAACATCAACATTTTAAAAAGTGGAATACTCTGGAGACACTAGGAAAAATGGAATCATAGGCAATGATAAAACCCAAGTCTTTTCTTCACTCTCAGATCTCCTATCACTACAGCTTCCAAATTCTGCCTTTACTTAGCATTAACATTCACTTCCCAAACAATTTACCCAAGTAAGGAAATGATTACACATGTTTATGTGCTAAGGGGAAGGAACCGGTGCAGAGTGGGAGGCTCTGATACAGATGCAGGGATAATTGATTGAGAAAGAGCCCTGAGGGCGAAGGCAAGGATGGATTCCAGAGTCTACTGGATGCATTTGCCCAGTGGGAGGAGAGCATCTTCCTCCTCTGATATAGTAAGGAGGGCCACATGGGTTTGAGTTGATGAGAGACATGATGTTGGGGGAATTTATGCCTGACAGCCTCTGTGTTCTCTGCAAAATCTAAGACGGGGAGAATTTTAAATTGAAGGAGTGAGATAAGCGGAGAAAAGGTCAGGCCACACAGATAGATGAGATAACAAGCTCATTAAGAAGGTTGAGTAAATTGAAAAGGAATATATATGGCAAAATCTTAACAATTGTTACATATAAGTGATGGATACATGGGTGTACATTATATTACTCTCCCTACCCTTTATTGTGTTTTAAATTTTTTGTAATAAAAAGGGAAAAAGAAAAGAATTCAGTTTCTTGCAGTTCCTAGGCTTGTAGGCCAGTATTAATTTTTTCATATGTCTAACATTCGATGTCCTTGCCTTCAGTGTCACCGAGTCAATAAAACTACATCCTACATTTTAAAAAAGGAATCTATAAAGGTGATATTCACAGTGCACTTTCAGTAACCTAAAGCTGATTATATGAGGAAATTGTTAGTCTTCCTGTGAGGATTACAAAATAATTTATGAGGAACAGATTCTCTGAATGTTCCTAAATGTTGTGTATTTTTAATTAAAAAAGTATGCATGACCAATTCTTCCTCTGATTACCACGCTAGTCCTTTTTTTATGTTATAGTCTGAACGTAAGATGCTGATTAACTGAAATGTCACACATTAAAAATAAGCTAGCCGTTAGTTTAATGTAATGGAATAAAGAGCTTTTTACATGGAATGATAGAGTACCTGTAACTTTGTTAAAATATACTGAAATTAAAAGTATTTTTGAAAGAATTGGAAGAAAAGTGCTTAATATTTTTATTTAAAAGAGACATCAAAAGTCAGAATTACAGCTCTCTTTGTGCTCTTTTCTACCATCCCAAAGCATGCCTCGCTCTAAATAAAGCCAACAGAATTCCAACACTGACTTTGTGGTCAAAATATTGCTAAACCTCAGAACTGCCACATTTCCATTTTAAATGTAAATATTCCCATTCGTCTTCCTAAATATTACATTTCTTCTCCTCTCCTCCCCTGCCCCAGTGTCACAGTTTATGCAACAGCTGACAGCATCTTTTGTTCCCTTTTCTGGTGCACACTACATGCCACAACTGACCTTGGCATCGCCTAGTTTGTAAACAAGTTTTTGGGCTGGTCAGTTGGCCACATTTCATAAGAGGAAGAATAGAGCAAAACATGTTTCTTTGTAATGCCATTCGATGACTTCCTTTGCAAATCTGCTTCCTGAAGTTTTGCAGATGCAGAAGTCATAGAACGTGTCAGTGTGCTGAGAACCGCGTTGCATTTTAAGTGCTTCTAGTAGCAACATCTCCAGCCTTCTATATGAGACTGATGTGATAGATTTGCAGGTATCTGAAGAAACAGATGCGCTGGAATGGCAAAGATTCTTTCTGTTTCGTTTTAGTTGAAATCTAGTTGATTTACAATGTTGTGACCCTTTTTTTTAAAGGAAAAAATCAGAATCCTACTGCATATGCTTAACGTTCTTCAAAAGAGAACAAGAGAGAAGAAAAGATCCATTGTGCACTTCCAACCGAAAATTTTCATTTTCCTTGATGTACAAAACATCACCATATTTCAGCATGACAAATATCAATAGAACCTTACAGAATAGGACAGTTTTAATCAGTCATTTAAGTTTAAATGGTTGCAATATTATGTTTATTGAATTGTTTTTCTTTTCCTAGGGTCCTCTGGGGTCTCCAGGACAAAAGGTAGAGTATAAATAATACTGTGAAGGTAATTATACTCCCATCGCCTAATGGCTAGTCAGAGAAGTGAATGGAATTAGCTACTGTAAGTCATGCCAAAGCAGTCTGGTTTGTGGATTCTGCTTTCTAAAAATACGGTCATGTAATGTTAGCCATTAGATTTCTAATCGACTCCATTATAGAAAAGTCAATAAATCCAGAGCAGACTCTTTTTAAGCTGTTTGCCAAACTTGTAGGTTATTGAGGTTTTAATTCAAATCCTTGTAAAACATCATGAGAAAACTTAGAATGTGAAGGGTCATAAGACATTGCAAATTAATTGCATGGTCTTGCACAAATATGTGATTGTTAAATGACTGTTAGACCAGAACAAAGGACATTCTTGTTGCTTGGTGGCTATATTTAAGTGGTCCACTAGTGTCTTCCTTTGCTGAGGTAGCCCAAAAGCTGGCTTCCTGACTGTCATTTCAACGTTATCCAGAGCCGTCAGAATTGACCCTTTACATTCTGATGGAGAAGGTCTAGCACTTCTAAAATTACATCAGTACATCAGTAGCAGGTAGATGGCCCTTTGCCAATAAAATATCACTAAGTCCCCATTCCCCATCACACCTCCCACCCCATAAAGATGACAAAAAAGAATATTTAACCTGTGGAAAACTAAAGAAAATAATTGTATTACAACAGGTGGAAAAGTGATTATTCTTTATCTTTGGAATCCATCAAAGTTAGAGATGTTTTATCCCCCAAGCTTGGGCATGTGGCATCTGTTGAAACATAATCCCACAAACCAAGTAAAAGCCAATGCGTTGTGAGACAACTTGTGTATAGGAACAATTTGTCCTTAGCAATAATGTCTCTATTAAGTATGGTGTGAAATTGTAAAGCTACCCTAATCCACATGCGACCAGGATGAAATTACTGCCTCAGGCTTCGGGAAGTCCTTTAATGAGCCACTCAATATAATCACCAAGAAAGCACTAAGGAACTTGCTATCTCAATTTGTTTTGCATGTACTGACTATATTTTTAATAAACTTTATTTTTTAGAGCAGTTTTAGATTTATAATTACTATTTTAATTTTTTTCCATTATTCTTAAAGAAATTTAATATTATACAGCTACTAAGAAAAATCTGTTTTCTAGTGCTAAACAAAAAAATAAGCACATCCTATTTAAAAATGGTTTCTACAGAGCCTCAAAGGAAGGTGCGTGAAGGGAAATCACTATTTGAAAACATTTGTTAATGTTTCTGTATCCAGTTAAATGTCAGATTTTCTCAGGTAGTAATTAGCTTTCTGATTCTCAGTTCAACCACCTATGTCCAATCATTGTAATCACCCCAGCGCATGTGTGCACATTTCCAAGCGTGCGTGCACATACACCCACACACACTTAAGGTAATATTTTATGTGTAGAAGTTGTGTTGTTCCTAGCTGGTGTTTACCATTTGCAACATCCTTTCTAGTCTACTTTGGAAGATGTATTCACACTCATGTGGTTTAAACACACTCCCTGAGAGTCTCAGGGAAATGCTTTCAAATACAACAAATTTGAGTTTACAACATGGGTCCGTTATTTGTCTAACTGTGGAGCAAGTGGGTGTTATTTTAATTACCTTTCATTTTATGTTATTTAATTTCATGAAATTCAGGAGTTACTGCTACTGCTAGGCTTTTTCCAGATGAAACTAAGCATATTTAATTCTCTTTTTTTAATATTTGTTTATTTATTTGGTTGCGCTGGGTCTTAGCTGCAGCAGGTGGGCTCCTTAGTTGTGGCTCCAGGGCTCCTTGGTTGCGGCAGGCAGGCTCCTTAGTTGCAGCATGCAAACTCGTAGTTGCAGCATGCATATGGGATCTAGTTCCCTGACCTGGGATCAAAGCCGGTCTCCCTGCATTGGGAGCGCAGAGTCTTATCCACTGCGCCACCAGGGAAGCCCTGGCAAGTTTAATTCTTTTGTGTGTGTGTGTGTGTGTTTACATATTTATTTATTTGTAACATCTTTATTGGAGTATAATTGCTTTACAATGGTGTGTTAGTTTCTACTTTATAACAAAGTGAATCAGCTATACATATACATATATCCCCATATCTCCTCCCTCTTGCATCTCCCTCCCACCCTCCCTAGGTAGACACAAAGCACCGAGCTGATCTCCCTGTGCCACGTGGCTGCTTCCCACTAGCTATCTATTTTACATTTGGTAGTGTATATATGTCCATGCCATGTTTATTAAAAGCACCCAAATTTAGAGCTATGTGGCCTTCTGATAGCTCTAAATCTCAATTTATGATGCGAATTTCTTTAAAATCATATTAGCATTAAGTAGATATTTACAAACGTGGTTAAATTTAACTTAATGGTTTTTGGAAAAGCTTGATGAATCTGTTTACATTATTGTATATTTGAACACGGTAGATAAGATCTGAAAAACAGCCTCCCAGACATGTTTTTAGCAAGGTAAAGTTATGGCTGACATAACTGATACAATATAAATTTAGAATTGAAATATTTTGTGATTATGATATCAATTTATTTCAATCATGTGTCTACTCAGGGTTCTGTTGGAGCACCTGGAATTCCAGGGATGAATGGGCAAAAGGTGAGTTCTATAGAATATACTACTTTTGATCATTTGGAGAGGATTAAAATCACAAAGTTTTTCTAGCCAGTAATGTTGGTAATAAGTTTATGTGCTCATAAAAATATTACATATACTTTTAAAATATAGGAATATTATGGGGCAAATGATCAAATTAGTTTAATTTTTAAACTAGTGCATTAAATAGCCAGAAACTCTTAGAAAATTTTCCATTTTATTTTGGTATGTATGAGACACAACTATATGTTTCTCATAAATATATTTGGAGTACAAAACATGCTGTGTTTAACATTAATTGTGATAAAATGCACTCTGGTTTATTCTTGTCATGGCAGGCTAATATACATTATTTCTTTCATTAACAAAAGTTATTCCTACAGAGGGACCCTGTTGGAATCTTGTGAATTCAGAAGCAAGCTGTTTTTACTGTTAAGCAAAATTTAGGAGTTAGACTTGCTAAGCTCTTTATTGTACTGTTAATAATGAAGGGAAAAAATGTAAGGAAAAAAGAACCCACAGCTCTGCATAGACATATCTATGTGCCTGTGTACATTTATTCGTGCAACATACTTGCAGCTGGACAAAGCAGCTAGCTGTATCCCACAGGTGGATCTGATATTCTGTGCTCCTCAACACTGCTGAGATTCCCTTCAATCTGGAACTTCTGCAGAGACCAGGAAAGCCATTGTGGTGGCTACCAAAGCCGCTATCTGGGCCCATCTACCAGGAGCCAAAGAGCTGAGCTAGGGACTTTCCTGTCTCCCTCAGAGCTTTTGGACTGGCCCTTTGGAATCCTGTGGCTCATCAGCTTGTCTTCCCAGAGGACTTTAAATCCATGCACTCTGAATTGATTTCTGAAATCATAGGGAGCCCAACCCTTACAGACTTCCTTGTGACCTCTCCCATGTTGTCCACATTTTCTTCTCCAATGAGACATAAACAATAACAATTTAAAACCTACTGAGTGGCTAAGAACATGTGTCTGCCACTTAGAGACTGTGTGAATTTTGGCAAAGTCCTTGAATTCTCTGGCCTCAGTTTCCTCATTTGTAAAAGGGAGACGGTAGCAACTCCTACCTAATAAGGTTAATGTGAGGCTTAATGAGGAAATAGACATAAAGCCCTTATGACCATGTTTGATATTACTATTAAACTTCTCCTTCATCTCATTTTAGTGAAATTCTGGAAATTTGATTGACCTATGTTTTTGGGTTTTTAAAAAAATTTTATTTACTTATTCACTTATTTTTGGCTGCGTTGGGTCTTCGTTGCTGCCCGCAGGCTTTCTCTAGTTGCAGCGAGTGGGGGCTACTCTTCGTTGCAGTGCGCGGGCTTCTCATTGCGGTGACTTCTCTTGTGGTGGAGCACGGGCTCCAGGCGCGCGGGCTCAGTAGTTGTGGCTCGCGGGCTGTAGAGCACAGGCTTAGTAGTTGTGGCACACAGGCTTTGTTGTTCTGCGGCGTGTGGGATCTTCCTAGACCAGGGCTTGAACCCGTGTCCCCTGCACTGGCAGGTGGATTCTTAACCACTGCGCCACCAGGGAATCCCTTGACCTATGTTTTAAGAGACTCTCTTTTTCCAGAATTTCTCAATTCCCAAGTGAAATTAGTGTTGTCAGCCAAATCTTATGGTAGCCTGTGGTCCACAAATCAAATACTGGGCTAGTTAAATGCCCATGTCACAGCCCTATTTTCCACTTGGTAAAATGTATATCCATTCGCTTCACAAATCCTGGTAAAGACAGAAGCTTAACTTTCTATTTAGAATATTGCAGCTTACGGAGGGAAACATAAGCAAAAATTTGAAAGTGTATTCATTCTCTGAAGAATTTGAAAACTGTGTAACTCAAGATAATATTTAGAAAGGACAAAATAGGCATATAACATAAATGCTGTTTTTAACATTTGGTGAAAAACAAAACTTGTATGCCTAAGGTTAATGTTTCGCTTTCTCTTTTTCTTTTCTTTTTCCAACTTTGAGACAATCGTGAAAATTCGTAGAAACCTTTAGCCTGAAACAAAACAACTTTAAAACTGTCACATATATGCTTATGAAGACTGCATATTCTTTATTTTTGCAAAGGAAATATGCAATTTCCTTAGCAAGAGAAAGGAATGTGACATTTTCTTGTCCTACTCACCAAGTTTAACTTATATTTCAAGGAAATACACAGTTAATATTTGCAGTTTTATGTCTTGTTATACATCTTTATAGCATTTTTAAAGTGTTTTCTGTAAAACCTAGGGAAGCTAAATGATTTCATACTTTTATGAAGGTATCAGCAAAGTGTAGTTCAAGATTTTTTTTTCCTACTCCATAGAACTTAACTAAAACTTTGTGTTAATCCTAGCCATTATCTAACATTTGTAATACTTGTTACATCATCTTTAGGACAATAAGGTGCAAAAACATGAGTCCACTGAAAAAGCAGATCATTTAGACAGTAAAAACAAAGTTGAAAGTGGAGTAATAATTCTATACTTAAACCTATGAAATGTATCTTGGTTCTCTAGAATTTATTTTCCAGAAAGAGAGCTTACAATGACATTAATCATTTTTTAAAGCACCTCGATGTCCTTAAACTGTCATAAGAAAAAAAATTTTTTGCACATCACAATTTCACTTTTTCCAAAGAAGTACTTTTGATGCTTAGAAGATCATTTTCAAGTAATGGTTAAGGATCAATATGATTTCTAAGCCATCAGGAACATGGCAAATAACAACTAGAAAATCAAAAGATTTCTCTCTTGTAAAAACAAAGAAACTGGTTTAAGCAAATATTTTGTTAGTCTACCCCTAAAATATTTCCCATCCATTCAGATTGACAAAATTGGTGTTTGGCTTTGGCCAATAACTTGATGATGACATTTTTTTTTACATTATTTTTCTTTAAATTTTGGTCAACTTGATTGCTAATCTGAATATTTCTTATTTGTGTAATGGTCCTCCAGTTCTTCAGATCGTACTGGGAAAAAAGACTTACATAAGCAGTAACGTGGCATTCAACTCCAATCTAGCCCCTTCTGGCATCACAATCTATCAAGGGCTACTAAGCACCCTTCTCTGAAAAGTGGGAGGTGATGTGGTATGTGGTCCTTGCAGTCCGAGAGAGAAGCCTTCAAGTCCTTGTCCTTCTTTGGGCAGGTTACTTAAATGTTTCTAAGGCTCCAGTGTAACATATTAATATAGACTTTGCAGTATTAACTAGATAATGTATCTAAGTGAACATAATGTAGTAGGGGCTCAATAAATATTATCAAGTATCTGTAGTACTATCACACTTCAAGAATTTCAACAAATGAGCCCTAGGCTTACTCTCAAGAAGGAAGTGAAGCCAGTTGAATTTATGATGGGAAGAAAATGAAGATGCAAAGTCACACATGAAGGTAAAATATTTCTGTCTCCCCTGACTCTTTCTTCACTGATGCACCCCATTCCCAGTAGTTGGAATACAAATACTATAGATAAGGGAAAGAGAAAGAGGAAGACACATCTCACATTATTTCGGAAGCTCAGTCACCGGTGTGGGGTCGTGTAGGAGCGCTAACCTGGAGTTGAGATATTCTGTGCTCTTCCGCTTTGAAAGTTCCTCTTCCTCTCTAGGCTCCAGGCGGCTCCATTTGCAGAATGAGAGAAGGGGCTGTACTAATTTATTTCTAAGTCTCTAAGAGATACTGTGCATCCACAAAAAGTCACCCAAGTCTCTTTTCCAATTCAACCGGCTTCTAGCATTGTCTGTCTCCAGTTCTGAAAGCAGTTGTTTCCATAATTTGGACTTCTTCCCAATAGCCAAAGCAGTTAGGGTAAATGTAATGCTAGGTCTCACCTAAAAAAGTAAACTGTTGCCTTCTTTGCTTCTGGCTAATTGCACTGGGCACAAAAATTTCTGTAATTCTCATGAACAGATCTTGTTGGTTCAGAGATATTATAAACCTTTTATTTGTGCCCCTTCATTCATTCTCTCTCTCTCTCTCTCTCTTTCTCTCTCTCTCTCTCTGTCACACACACACTCACACACACACACAGACACACACACACACACACATGCATATATGAAGAGATGTATATCTGAATATTTGTCAATTAAACCCTACTTAGATACTGGAGAGGTGGGCTTTAAAATTATTTTGTGGTAGAAGCATTTTTTAGACTAAAGAACCCTTTGACAAAATAAATTGCTGTCTGTAATTTTTGTTTCTCTATATATTTATATATGTATTATGTATATAATTTGTGTTTGTATATATATTTATATATTATATATATTTAAATATAGATAGATATATATATATCTATATATCAACTCTTAATAGGTGTTATTAGAACACTGCTTTTTTTCTACTCTTTTCACATTTTCACTTTAATTGGCATACATAAGAATAAATCATCATTATGACAATATATTTGAATAGCAAGCAGTGCCCAGCACTGTGTAAATGCCATAGGGGAAAAGATCTGGGGGTAATGATAGGGCACATTAAAGGTCTACTTTGTGCAGCTGTCACATCCTTGTCTCTGTTACCATAAAATTAATGTTAAAGAGTTTCAGGATTAAAAGCAAATTATTTTGTCTAAGCAAGTTAGAATTTTTCTGAGGATCCAGAGTCATAGTTTTGCTTCCAAAGCAAAAGATAAATATCACATGATCTTGTTTCATGTATTTTTCAAATACTTTCTATAGTTTATTATATTTAAAACTTCACAATACAATATAAATAAAATATTGATATTAGTGTATCATCTTGAATCTATCCCAGATAGCTGTATGATTTTTAAGTAACATTAAAATTTAATTAGTTTATAGCTGTGGTATTAAGAGTTCCTTTTCATCTCTTATCCATGAGTCTCACAGTTCTCCACTGACATTAATCCTCACAGCATACTTCTAATGGCATTTTTACTGTAAGTATATTTAGAGAACAGATAAATGGAAGCTCTCAGACTTCCAAAGGTCAAGCTGTTGATTCAAGTCTATACAGTGAGCTATATACAACGAACTCAATATTTTTTATCCCTTATTCACTTTCTGTAACCACTAAATGAACTCTTTTCTTTTCCTACCTTTGACTTTATCATTAAAATGTCTGAGTTAAATTCCTGAAGGATTTAAGTATGTTGTAGTTCTGATTATATCCTGACTAGGTAGCATAAATTTACCCAGTGATCTATTACCCAATATATTTATAACTTTCCAATTTTAGACTTTAAGAGAAGATATAGCTAGTAAATGAAGTGATTGATGTTTGATTCCAGATTAATTGATAGTTTAGGGAAATTGTCTTACAGCAATTTAATACTTTGCAGATTAAAGTTGAGAGTTAAATTATTTTTATTAATTTTTCTGCCTTTTGAAGTTAGTGACTATGTGCATTAGAATTCTAAGAATACATGACTGTGTTTTCTCTGGTAACTATGATAATAGAATGCTTTCTATCTTCTTGAAGAAACATCATCACTTTCCTATTACAGGATATTTCTCTTTTTTCCAATTTTATTGAAATATAATTGGCATATATCACTGTATGATTTTTAGGTATATAGCATAAAGGTTTGACTTACACATATAGTGATATGACTACCACAATAAGTTTAGTTGACATTCACCATCTCATATAGATAACAATAAAAAGAAATGGAAGAAAAAAAAAAAGAAAAAAGTTTCTCCTTATAATGAGAACTCTTAGGATTACTCTCTTAACTTTCATATACATCATACAACAATGGTAACTATAGTTATCATGTTGTACATTACATCTTTAGCATCTTATAATCCAAAGTTTGTACCTTTGGGGAAGGTCACCTCCCTGAAGTGGTCACCTTCTGTCAATTCCTACTCTACCCAAAACCTCCAAGCCCCAACCTCTGGGAACTACAAATCTGATCTCTTTTTCTGTGAGTTTGTTTTTTTGTTGTTTGTGTTTGTTTGTTTGTTTAGATTCCACATAAAGGTGAGATCATAAAGTATTTTTGTCTTTCTCTGTCTGACTTATTTCACTTAACATAATGCCCTAAAGGTCCATCCGTGTTGTCACAAATGGCAGTATTTCCTCGTTTATTATGGCTGAACAATATTCCATTGTATATGTATATACACCATAACTTCTTTATCCATTCATCTGTGGATGGACACTAGGGTTGTTTCCATGTTTTGGCTATTGTAAGTACTGTTGCTGTGAACATGGGGTGCAGGTATCTTTTTAATTTAGTGTTTTCATTTCCTTTGTATATATTCCCTGAAGTGAAATTGCTGGATCATGTGGTAGTTCTATTTTTAATTCTTTGAGGATCCTCCATACTGTTTTCCATAGTGGATGCACCAATTTACAGTCCCACCAACAGTGCACAAGTGTTCTTTTTTCTCCACATCCTCATGAGCTTTTGTTATCTCGTGTCTTTTTTGTTGATGGCCGTTCTGACAGGTGTGATGCGATATCTCATTGTGGTTTTGATTTGCATTTCCCTGATGATTGGTGATGTTGAGCATCTTTTCATGTGCGTGTTGGCAATTCATATACAGGATCTTTCATATAGTAAAATCACATCATCCCTGAGTTCTATACATATATTCTCGGGCATTTTTATATACGAGCTTACTCTTAAAGGGACTTTTCACTCAATTTTACTTGTTGAGTGAAACAAAAGCTATTTCTGTTCTTTATATAATTAATTTTAAGTTCTTTTACAAGGAGATAAAAAGTTGGTTGAAAGAAGTACTGTAATGCTGGCTTGAAGTAAAGCAACTATAGTAATTTTTTTTTAAAAAAACACTTTCCCCCTGACTTCATTTAGGCACGTTACTATAAAAGTTACTACTAGTTATCATTCTGCTAAAGGGTAATATTGGGAGAGGGAAGACTAAGTAGTTGAGGAAATGGTGTTGGTGGGGGAAGGGGTGTGAGAGGAAGGAAAGCTGATCACAGACTGTTGCAAAACAAAGCAACAAGGGAAATGTGTTTGAATGAATTATGACATCATCAAGTCCACTTATTTTCCATTTTAGTTGAAAAGACACTATATTTTATAGATGAGATCACCAAAATATTATTTACCAGATCTGATTAAACTGCATATATAATCTGGTGATTTTTTAAAAAAAACTTACCTTAAACGTTTTCATTGATTTATTTACCAGTTCCTTCAATCTTCCATTCAACAAATCTTTTTCAGCCTTTACTACTAAGTACAAGGCACCTTCTGAGCACGGACATTAATGCTGTCTCTGCCTCATGGAATTTCAGCCTGTGGTGAATAAGGACATTATATGAAGTTATACTAAAGATCTGTTAAATGACAATGCTGTTAAGTACTACAGCGGAGGAGCACAGGACAGCCTGGCCTGGTGCAAAAGGGTCAAGTAGTCCTTCCCTGAATAGGCGACTTTAGGTGCAACTCAGTGAACAGCAGTTGGTAAAGGGAAGAGAAAATATCACTACGTTGCAGTACTTACAGTTCAAGTTAGACAACCTTGGTCTTAGAATTTTGTTCCTAAAACACCATATTATTAACCACTTTAGGGTTTTTGTATTCATCTTGGACTACTTTTTTTTCCAAGTTTCTTACCGCTAAAATAGTAAGTCAATATAAATCACAGAGCCTGTTCTTGTATCATTAGATCTGGTCTCTGAATGACATTCTTGATTTTGAAATTTGCATTAAAAATAAGGCTGCAATGAAATAACTTATTGTGACAATCATAACAGCTTAACATTTACCCAATTCCATCTCTTTGATACTAGGCCACATTGCCAAGGGCATAGGAACCATTACCCAATTACGAAACAGCATCAGTGGGGTTAATTTAGGAGAAATTGAATTTCTTTCAGGATCTCCTTCTCTGTCTTCTCTGCCCAATGCAGAGAATAGAAGAGTGCAGTATGTAACACTAACATGTATTTAGCATTTACTAACTGCCGGGCACTGTCCTAAGTTTACCTCACTTATTCCTCACAGCAATTCTATGAAGTGGATACTATCATTATCTCCATTTCATTAATGAGGAAACCAAGGCGCAGAAAGGATATCTTTCCCAGGGTCACAGGTATTTGCGGTAGAGTTCAACTTCAAAGCCAGTTTGTTGGCTCCAACTGTTAAGAGTGTGGATTTTTAATTCAGAAAATTCCATCTTTGCTGTTCAGTATATGTGTGATCTTGGACAAGTTACTTTCCTTCTCTGAGCTTTAGTTTCTTCATCTGTCAAATGAAGATTGTCGTGTTCACCTCAAAGTTTGTTTTTGTTTGTTTGTTTATTTGTTTTTTCACCTCAAAGTTTAATTGGACAAAATAAAGGAAGTATAGAATGTTAACTGTTTATTTTAAAACATTATTAAAATAGAGCAGACTATTTTCCACTTTGAATTGGGGGCATTAAGAACTCCATGACTCAGAAACCTCCTGGCTGTATAAGTGAATGTTAGTAAGAACTATTATCTCTTTCTACTACTTTTCACTGATCTTTAGAGTTTTTCCCGTTAAGACATAACCACTTACCATTTCTATGAATAATTAGGCACATCTCTTCCAAGTGAAAAGAATAATTTATCATTCAAACTATACATAGATTTATTATTAGGAACTATACTTTAGGAAAGAAGAAATTACCTGGGTTTTTAAACTTTAAGAAAGGGTATATTATCAAGGGCATGTTATGTTGCAAGTCATAGAATACTTAACAGAACTAGTTTTTAAAATAAGGTATTTATTGGTCATGTAACTTGAAGGTCCAGCACTCATGCAGGCTTCAGCGTTGCTTTGTCCTGGCACCTAAACCTCATCACTAAAAACCCATTTCTTCCATCTTGTCACTCTGTCTTTCACGTTGCTGCCTTCACTCTAATTCCTACTCTCCTCTTGGTTGGAAGGTGGCTGCCAATCATGCCTGGGGCTTCATTCTTTCCTATCTACATCCAGAGAGTGAATGAGAGTCTTTCCCCAAACATCCAATACCACTTTTGAGTTTCTTTGTCATTGGATACACAGAAGTCCCCGCCTCTTCCTCATTCCTGCACTAGGGGAATATCAGATGCTGATTAGCTATTGCCACTGCAGTTCCTTTTCTAGCAGCCCTAGTCATGCACAAAGTTGCAATAAACACTAATTATCTAATTTACAAGGGATTCGTGTAAGACACGAGAGCTGAACAAAGTGTGTTGTATCTGACTTATCCCAGTCCTAGCATCCTCTTCCAGGTCACATACCCCCTTCATCCATTTTGATATTTTGTCTTCCTAAAACATGTCTTTATTCTTAATCTTTTCTTTCCATAAGAGTACACGCAGAGAACAATATCTCTGATACACATAAAAGAGACCCCCACCCCACACTGTGACATCATGTTCCCAAGCTGGTTTTTGGTGACTTTTGCACCTTTTATAAGTTATTTAAAAGGGAATACTGCACAGTGTTTCCCTTAGGCCCAGGCAGTGTTTCTCTTCACCCTCCTTTGTCCCTCTTATGTTGGGTCCGTCCCCACGGGGTGAAAAGTCCACAGGGCCAAGGAGACACGCCCACTCAAAGCCCAGATCCCTGCTTCTAGATCACAGCCCAGGTACCCAGAACTCAAGAATTCCTGCTTCCGTTGTGCTGGGTCTGCTTCCGTTGCCCGTAGTGGCCTCTTCCCCAGGTCCATTTTTCCCAAGGGTGAACCACACAGCTGACGTGTGTGCCTGTACACCTGTGAGGGGCCTAGAGCAGCTATTGGTGGGGAGCTTTGGACAGAGCTTGCAGGCCGTGGTGTCCACACGCAGCCCCAAAGTCCCTTCTTGATGAATAAGAGAACTGGGGTTGGGAAGAGAAGGGAAGACATTAGCAGGGAGGGTTGAGATGGGGGATCATCCTTGTGTACTTCTCCCTAGACCTTCACATTTTAGGGGTGTGCTCAAGGCAGATCATTCTTCTCCCCTGTAAATTTCATCCAGATAAACTCAACTTAGCTATTTTCTGTGACCCCTAAATTCTTAGCTATCTCTTTGCATTTGAATTTCTGTGTTCAAATTATATCTAGTACATTTCTGTCTACGTTAGCCGTACAAAAAACGTGAATAAAAGTGTTAAGCACAAACTTATTTCTGAAATAGTCCATACTATAGCACTATTGATACAACTCTCATGTTTCCTTATTTTAGACATTTGTACTTTTTTTAAAAGCATAATGAAGGTTTGGTTATTAGGTTTAGTTTAGGTATTACTTTAATCAGTTTAGGACCCATTTCAGTAAATTATCTGAAATTAGAATATTTTCATTAAGTTTCTGGCTGATAGAAGGGTCTACTTTTCTACTGTTATTCATATTACCAAGGTGGACAAAGAGATTTTAATTTTAGGGAGGGACTTTGCTGACTGGATAAACGAGACAAAACTCCCCTACAGGGATGCCCGTTCAACTCAACAGAAAGCTCAAAGAATTTTCTGTTTCTCTTTCACCAAGTAACAAAGCCTCTGCCTCCGGGAAAGAAACAGAAGAAGCATTAGGCATTGAGTACGCAAGTAGGAGCTAAAGACTACTGAATTGCTCCACATAAGAGACAGTGAAGCTGAATTCCCAGGATGGTTGAGGAAGGAGGGAAGGAAGGAGGAACGTGAGGTGGAAGGGGGAGAGAGGAGAAGGCAGAGAGATGAGGAAAGTCTGAGTGCTCTGTGATGGGACACCTTTCAGGAACCCCAGGTATTCAATCCTGAGCTCCCAAAAGACCTGAGGAGATGCAGAACTACTAGAGAATGGACTTGAGGACACAGGGAGGGGGAAGGGTAAGCTGGGACGAACTGAGAGAGTGGCATGGACATATATATACACTACCAAACGTAAGGTAGATAGCTAGTGGGAAGCAGCCGCATAGCACAGGGAGATCAGCTCAGTGCTTTGTGACCACCTAGAGGGGTGGGATAGGGAGGGTGGGAGGGAGGGAGACACAAGAGGGAGGAGATATGGGGACATACGTATATGTATAACTGATTCACTTTTTTATACAGCAGAAACTAACACACCATTGTAAAGCAATTATACTCCAATAAAAATGTTTAAAAAATTTTAATAAATAAATAAATTAAATAAAATGAGTCATGTCAAAAAAAAAAAAAAAAAAACCTGAGGAGAGTGAATTTCTTGAGGCAACTGGTGAAGAACCAACTGACCCATCTGAATTGGTCTGGGGCAAAACAGAGATGACACATACAGATGTAAGAACTCAAGCAGAGTAGTGGGAAAGCAAATCCTAGACTTCCATAGCTGGTGAAATCGGGACTTGAGGCAAGTTTAATCAGATGTCTGAGGAATCTTTCTTTATGCCACCACTGACATGTTTAGTCCAACAACAACTAATAATAATAATAAAATAAAGTTTAATCCTTTACATCTGGGAGAGGGTAAGCATTTAATCTCCCTCCACACACTGCATAGAATAAAAGCTGAGCCCCACAGAAGCTCAAGCAATTAGCTCTGTGTCCCAGGACCAGAAGTAGAAAACGTGGGATTAGACTGCAGGCTTCCTGAAGCAGCTTTCTCATTTTTTGCAAAAATTAAAGACAAAAGAAACATAATAAATATGAATGAGTTCTTTAGACACAAGTTACTCAGATAGAGGAAACACAAGATGGGGAATCGGAAGACCTGGTTTCTAATCTCACATCTGCCTCTTTGCGGCTCTTTGCTTCTAGAAAAGGTACTTCCCCTTTCTGAATGTGTTTCTTCATCTATTAAGAATGGCTGGCTTGGTTCCTTTCAACTAAAATATTGCCCTTGGGACTTCCCTGGCAGTCCAGTGATTAAGACTCTGCACTTCCACTGCATGGGGCTTGGGGTCAGTCCCTGGTCGGGGAACTAAGATCCCGCGTACCACGCGGTGCAGCCAAAATAAGAGAAAATATATATATATATTGCCCTATTTTGTGAGTGCTTCTGCTTAGGGAGAAGCACTTTGTTAGAATTTTGTTAGAATGAGTTTATGAGGTAAATGATGACACATGTAAGTTTTCTGGGAAAGTTGAGATGACGTGATAATTTATACAGCCAGCATTGCCCCAGCTACTAGTTGCCCTTCACTGAGACACATGGGGCGAGGGAAGGAGCAGATGCAAGAGGGGAGATAACCGAACAGATAGAAATATTTCTAATGGCCTGGTCTCTGTACCCACAGGCACAACTGTTGGAGCCTTCAGTCCTCTAGGCGACCACTCTTGCCCTGACAGAGTCCTGGAGGGGCTCAGGGCTTTTCCTTGGCAACAATGAAAGTTCTGCTTATTCCCGGCATCCTGCCCTTTACGGGACTCCTCCTCTCCACTAACTCCTGCTCTTCACTGACCCCAGGCTAGTCCTCTACTTTTCAATTCTGTTTCAGACTGACCTGTGGGACATGGACATGTCACTGCTGGGTTAACATCTCTCCCATCTTTTTCCTGGGTCCCTGTCTCTTTTCTCACCGCTGTCTTTCGCCATAGTCCAGACAAAGAGCCATCTCTTGCCACCAGATTTATAGGTCTTTTCCAGTTTCCCAGCAGAAAAGTCTTGCTGTCTTCACCTCTTACTAGGCCTGTAAGGGCTTCACATTTTCATATAGGCTTAATGTATTCGCATCTCCTGTGTTCATCCATTCCTCCAACATGGATGTACTGAACAATTATTATGTGTTAAGGTACAGTTTCTAGGCAGTGTGGAAAGTTCGTATTCTAGTGGTGGAGAGCGGGTGGGAAATCCGGTTGCCAAGTAAAATACAGAAGCCTCAATCAAATTTGAATTTCAGATAAACAACCCATCATTTTTCATGTGATATGTCCATTCAATGTTTGGGATACACTTAATTAAAAATTATTTGTTGTTTATCCGAAATTAAATTTTAGCTGGGTGTCTTGTATTTTTGTTTGCCAAATCTGGCAATCCTGATGGGGGTGACGGAAGAGGAACCAAAAAATTCTCCCTTAGGTGGAAATTAGTGCAGCGGAGAAAGCAAAGTAAGATAATGGGTGGGCATAGGGAGTGGTGGTGTGTGGTGGTGGGTATTCCAGGCAACCCCTGTAATAAGCGGACAGTTGCTCCAAGGCTGAGAAGATGAGAGAGTAAATCCCTGGATATCAGAGGGAAGGTGGTCCGCGGGAGAGAAGCCCAAATGCAAAGACTGTGGGCCAACTCCTGCCTAGCATCTTGAAACAAAGAGTTCAATGTGGCTGGAGTGGCAGAAGGTGAGGTCAGAGAAGCAAGGGCCAGACCTTGCAGGGGCCCTTATTCCGAGTGCGATGGGACAGCCTTGGAGAGAACTGAGTGAAGGAATTTTAAGTTGAGGAATTATAAATTGACTTGCTGTTAGGAGAATGGTGGAGGCCGGTGGGTGGCACGGAGGTGGGTTAGGAGGTCCCTAGGGTCAGCCTCTGCCCCCGCACCAACTGTGGCTCCCCTGGCCCCTCAGCAGCCTCTGCTCCAGCGCAGTCCTCCGCTCTCAACCCCACACACACTACCTTCCTTGGCAGAGTCCAGTGGTGGATTTTAACTCCACAATGGCGTCTCCATTATGAAGTCTCGCTGTACATTGACTTGACTGAATACCGATGTGCTCCTTCCCTGCTTTTAAAGGTTTCTGGTTCATCGTGTCTTCTAATAATTATATAATTTTATGGTTTAAACTAATGCTGTTTGATAGAAACATAAAGCAACTCCAAATACAAGCCACATATGTAAATGTGAATTTTCTAGTAACCACATTTTTTAGGTGTTTAAAGAGCAGGTAATATTAATTTTAATGATATGTTTTATTTAACTGAATATATCTAAAACTACCATTTCAACATCATATAAATTAATATTTTAAGGTTAATAGTATTCACATTATTAATAAGACATTTTACATTGTTTTTTTACAACTGAGTCTTCAAAATCGTATTTTATGCTTACATCACATCTCAAAAACTAGCCTTATTTCCAGTGCTAGTGGTACCATATTGGACAACACGAGTTTAAACTCTGCTCATTTTCAGGGTTCATCCCATACCACAGTCTTTATGGCATGGAAACGGGGCGGGGGGTGGTCAGAGAGAAGTGGGACAATTGCCTAGGGAGCAAACGGGATCAAATAATGTGGGATTGAGAACATTTTTCCATTGAAATTCTAAATACATTGGTGCTAGACATCTGTAAACAACAACAACGAATAAATTACCAATTTATGGTTTAGCTAGTATAAAAATCTAGTACGGACTACTCTGATTCCATTATGGCCGTGTGGCTTAATTTTTGGTGTTTGTTTCCAACTTGTCCTTCTACTTTGTGCTATTTAATGCCAGGTTGTACAGTTCTAAATGTATTGAACTATAACATCATCAGAGATTTGCTTCTTGTTGAATGCAGTGGTTGACAATCTCCAATATACAAGTGGGTTGTGCTTTTGATTTTACATTATATATATATATATATATAGAGAGAGAGAGAGAGAGAGAGAGAGAGAGAGACAACATATATAGAAAAAAACTGATGCATTAGTTCAGTGGGTCAACCCACACAAACTCATGTAAAAAGGTGGAGCTAAGCTGTAATATTATTAGAGTAAACTGGATCTCCCTTAAGTCAAATTTCTTAAACTAGGGGTGTGTACCCCTGGGAGTTCATGGAAGTGGACTGGAGTACAAAAAGACAAAGGATTTATTTAGAGCATTAATAACACTTGAGGTTTGGGGCAAGGATTCTCATTTTATAGTTTTGTGTGGTAAAATGCTACATTTCTAGACATTTCAAGGTAAAATATGTTGGTCATTTTCTACCTCCTACCTTCGCCCAAGTTTCTATTCATCCTCCCTGGCATTAGGGGACTAGGGTGGAAGACTAAACTAAATGAACTAGAGAGGGGGAAAATAAATATGAATGGAGAGCAGAAACTCCATTTTCCTGACTCTTCCCCAGATAGTTCTAACTGGAAGTCCCTGTGGGCACCTCACTGCCTTCAGAGACTCTTCCTCTACCAAGGGTTATCTACCCAATAGCTACCAGAGCCTCTGAGGCTCTGAAGCCTCATACAGGGTCACCCGACTCCCCACCATGACTACCTGCAGGAGAGAAATGGCTGGCGGCCGGTTCTGCTCACCACTTAGGCCACTGAGATCCTTCTATGCGCTGTCACAATCAGGAAGAAAGGCTTTAGAGAGGTATCAGTGACCAATGCTGCCTGTTTTTAGTCTTTATTTTATTACACACAGGCACCAACGCCACCAACTCCAGTGGTAGAACAACCTTAAGACTGATACCATGTTATGTTCAATATCATTCATTTCATCTGCTGCTGTTTCATGTTCCTTGTACAGTAGTCCCCAGCCCCATCCGCAGGGAATACGTTCTAAGACCCCCAGTGGATGCCTGAAACCGAGGAGGGTACTAAGCCCTATATATACTATGCTTTTTCCTATATGTACATACTTATGATGAAGTTCAATTTAGAAATTAGGGGCAGTAAGAGAACGTCTGAATTGGCCCATATTTGGGGCCATTATTAAATAAAATAAGAATTATATAAACACAAGCACTGTGATACCACAACGGTCGATCAGATAACTTAGTGGCTACTAAAGGACTAACGGGCAGGATGCGCTGGACAAAGGGACGATTCACGTCCTGGATGGGATGCAGCAGAATGCACCAGATGTCATCACGCTACTTGAAACAGCACACAGTTTAGAACTTATGAATTGTTTGTTTCTGTAATTTTCCATTTGATATTTTCAGACCTTGGTTGACCATGGGTAACTGAAACCAAGGAAAGCAAAACAGAGGATAAGGGGGAACAAATGTAGTTCTGTTTAGATGAGTTCTCCCTGAAAATGGAGTACTTAAAGGAAACAAAGCTATATTGACAAGGTGAATGTAAAATTATACTACGCTAAAAATTTAAAGCTGTAACCCTTTGTGATTGAAGTGACAGGGAGCAGTATTACTGCTAAATGGCCTGTTTCTCTTTAGCACTCAATTTTGTAGGAAAATGACATTCCTTTCTATTGTTAAGTATTCTTTCAAGATGCCCCTGAATAGCAGTAACTAAAATAACTGTAAAAGCCTTGGGTGATGTTTTACATTAGAGTTCTAAAGAGTGTTTGGTTTAAAAAAAAAGAAAGAAAGAAAGAAAGAAAGTAAGCAGCGTTATCCTTCTTAAAAGTCAGTTCAGGGGCTTCCCTGGTGGCGCAGTGGTTGAGAGTCTGCCTGCTAATGCAGGGGACACGTGGTTCGAGCCCTGGTCTGGGAGGATCCCACATGCCGCGGAGCAACTAGGCCTGTGAGCCACAACTACTGAGCCTGCGTGTCTGGAGCCTGTGCTCTGCAACAGGAGAGGCCGTGATAGTGAGAGGCCCGCGCACCGCAATGAGGAGTGGCCCCCGCTTGCCACAACTAGAGAAAGCCCTCGCACAGAAACTAAGACCCAACACAGCAAAAATAAATAAAATAAATTAATAAACTCCTACTCCCAACATCTTCTTTAAAAAAAAAAAAGTCAGTTCAACTTATTTTTAGCTTAAATACACTAGGAATAGCCCTAGAATTTAAAGCGTAAGAGAGAAAACTCTATCAATCTACCTGTAGTTAAGATGTTAGCTGCTAGTTTGCTTCACTGCTGTCTTTGGAATGTCCTTAGTAGTTGTGAATATGAGATGCATTCAGAACTAGATGAATAGATTATCCGGTAAACATGAGACTAGTTCCCACACGCACAAAACCCAATTCCCATTTTTTTGGTCTATACTTCTCTGATATATTTCTCTGTATATGTACTTTTTTACTATATTACGTAGTAAAGTAATATCATTGTAACTTTGTTTGAAGAGGCCTCATGATATTTTGTCCTCATATACCAGAAAATATTAATATGACATACGCTTGATTCTTCATTAAGACTTCCCTTTGATTTCTATTTATTATGCCTCTTTATGAAGTGCAAGAAAACTTTGCTCAAAGAAAAAAGTTCCATCTCAATTAGATGTCCTCTTAAGGTATTTATGTAGATATCTCTTTTCTCACTCAAAGACAAGCTCTCTGGGCACAGGTACCTGTCATGTCTATTTCATCTTTATATCTCATGCAACACTCTGCTCAGAATAAAACATATAGTAAATTTTCACTAAACGTTAGTTGAATGAATTAATGCCTTCCAGAATCCCACTGCTTGGCCTTGGTACTCAAAGTTGTGCAGCATTTCATCTGTAACATTCCTTTAACACAACCTGGGAAACTAAATTTGAAAAATAACAGTATGTTCCATAACCTCTTAATCTGAGTTTGAATATATTTCTCTTGTTGTAACTTTTTACAAAGGTAAAATGTTACGAGCCATGTTTCCTTTTTATCTTCCCTTGATTCATTCAGGAAACAGCCTTATTCACTTTTTAGCTTTTTTTGTGGGGGGGGGTAGTACACGGGCCTCTCACTGTTGTGGCCTCTCCCGTTGCGGAGCACAGGCTCCAGACGCGCAGGCTCAGCGGCCATGGCTCACGGGCCCAGCCGCTCCGTGGTATGTGGGATCTTCGCGGACCGAGGTACGGCAGGCGGACTCTCAACCACTGCGCCACTAGGGAAGCCCCACATTTTAGCTTTAAAATCTCGCTACATACCTATGTAACCTTACAAGTGATAAACGTAAAACGGCCCCAGTAAATTCTCATTTGTGCTTATTAAAATGGCCACAGGGACTTCCCTGTGGAAGTACCACAACTACTAAGCCCATGTACCACAACTACTGAGCCTGCGCGCCTAGAGCCCATGCTCCGCAACAAGCAAAGCCACTGCAATGAGAAGCCATTTCTCTAGTTGCAACTAGAGAAAGCCCGCACACAGCAACGAAGACCCAATGCAGCCAAAAATAAATAAATTAAAAAAAATAAAATAGCCACAAAAGTAATTAAAATTGTGATATCCAATGCTGATGAAGTTGTGAAAAAGTAACAGAGTGGATGCCTAGAAAAGCAGATAAATCTCAGATCCCTTTTGGAAAGCAACTTAGAAATATTTACATAGATGTTTATTTTAATTTACCTTTAATAGCAAAAATTGGAAACAACCTAAGTATTCAGCAATTTGGGACAGCTTAAACAAATGATCACACCTGACTTTGATAGATGATAAACTATTCACAAGACAATCACAAATACTGTGTAAAAACAAACGTGTGGTATAAAATAATAAAAAATCGGAACGTCAAACTATGTAAGAAGCTTACAATTGCTTGAAATATGAAAGTATAAATTTAAACGACTAGAAGGAAACAGGACAAAATGAAAACAGTTATGATAGAGTGATGGGATTATGGGTGCAATTTTTTGTTTCCTTTTACATTAAAAGATTATTTTAACAAAATATAAAATCAAAGGGAAAAAAAGGATCAAGTTTTAGTCCCTCGATGTTCATATTTTAAGAAGGATGTTGTGCAGACACCTAAGCAACATTTGTCTTCCTTGCTTCAAAATCTCAGCATGTATTTTGTCTGGTTCCAGGGGCTTAACCATTTTTTAAAAAAAATAATTCTGGCTACCATAGTTATTCTTTGAAAGTCTAAACAAAGTTTGTATTGTTCCCTGGCAGCATTTCGTTTGCATTAAACCATGAGTTACGATATTAGTGCCTCCTGGTGTAAGTTTTTTGAAGAAAACAGACTCGATAACTCTTTTTCTGGTTGCATAGTAAATGACAGTCCTCTTTCAGGACGTATTCAATTTCCATTGGAGTTCTTACCCTTGGTTATGTACAAATGGCTTATCAAAATTTTCTTATAATAGCCATCGTTATTGTAAGTCAACATTTTTGCTATTTTATCGAGGAAAGAGCAAATGATTATAGTGTAACTTTATGTAGGAAGCAGAATTTCTTCCATGAGTTAAGACTTTAACAATTACAATAATCCAGTATAAGAGAAAAACATTTTTCGCTCTTCTAGAAAGACACTATTAACTTCACATCGCTTAGTTTATCTGGTAGGTGAACAAAAATCATCTTTATAGAAGTTACATTTAATTCAGGTCTGTATACATTCTGGAAGGTCATTTATAAATGGGGAGTATAAACCAAACGATAATAAGGATAGAAATATTCTTCATCAACTCTCCCAGTTTCGAGATGCATTCATTCATTCAGCAACACGTCATTGTACTAAAAGCACAACCTCTTAACGCAGAGTTGTGTACATCTGGAAAAATTACCTCTCTGTGCCTTAGTTTCTCCATCTATTAAATATAGATAGAGATAGTACTTACCTTATAGACATTTGTGAGAATTAAGTGAGTTAATGAATACAAAGCTACTGGAACTTAAATGTTGCTGTTTTACTAATGTAGGTGTTCTTGAAGGTGAGAGCACAAATACTAAAATGGCACAATTTCTGCCCTCCAGACCACCTAGAAAACATTCTTAAAAAATCAACTTGGTTTGCCGTTAGCCTAAAACTGCTCTAAAATATCCTCCCGGACCGGGGCACGAACCCGCGCCCCCTGCATCGGCGGGCGGACCCTCAACCACTACGCCACCAGGGAAACCGCTAAGCAGCAACTTTTTAACCCTCAGGGGAAAGAAACTTGCCGAGAAGTTGAAGCACATAATAAATGGCTTTGGGAATGTTTTTAAATGAAAATGAAATTCTAGTTGCTCTACGTTTGAGCTACACGGAAGTATTAAAAGCTACACTTTCTTTCTTCTCCCAATTTTACTGAGATACATTGGACACATGACATTGAATTAGTTTTAGGTGTACAACATAATGGTTTGATACATGTATATACTGTGAAATGATTACCACAATAAGTTTGGTTAACATCCATCATCTCACATGGTTACACTTTTTTTTTTTCCTTGTGGTAAGAACTTTTAAGATCTACTCTCTTAACAGCTTTCAAATATACCATACAGTATTGTTAACTACAGTCGTCATGCAGAATATCTTTCCTTTGCTTTTGAGCGCAAGAGACTTCCGCTTTGGAAAACAATTGCTGGTTCAGAGTCTAGAAAGATTGATATACATCATCATCTTTCTGAAATGGAAAATCCTTCTAGCTAATAGCCATCATCTTTTTCTCAAATGCCTATCACTCAATATGACAATGAAAACCACAACTCCTAATGTTTATTTTAATTATATTTACAGTGAAACTGGAAAGAGAAATCAAAGCCATTTTTACTTTTGTGTCAAATGTGTCTAAATGAGTTAAGTAGATGTTCAAAGGTGTGTATATTCTTCAAGATTTAGGTTTGGAGATGCTCATTTGTTTAAGTCTAATAAATAGAATGATTTAGTCTCTATTTTCCTGAGCTGATGAATCATTTGAAAGTTCTCCATCAAGAAAGTCTTAAATTTTCAGATGTCTTTTACTCATTCAACAAATATTGTACCTAGCATATACCTAGCTATATGTACCTAGCGTCATGCTAGATATTCATTTCCATTGGCAATTTGCTTTCACTTTCTCAGTGGAGAAAAAACTCAACACAAGGAAATAAGCCCTCTTGTATCCTCGGTCCCTAGCACATAGAATTTTGGACCAAACAAGCTAACTTGTGTAACTAGTCTAACATACTATGTACTTCTTGAGCATTATTGGATGGTTATATCCTCTAATGAGCTATGTAATGTGTTGATTTTGTCTGTTTTATTTAGTAGTATCTATTTTATATTTTGAGGGTGAACCCGGGTTGCCTGGAGCAGTAGGACAGAATGGAATACCAGGGCCAAAGGTTAGTACAAAGAAAACCAAGCAGAATCATTTGAGGCATGAGTTTTCATGAGATTGTAAGCTGTTACACTTTTTTTATATTCCACTGGTTTTACTTGGATGGAATTTTTTGTCAGTAATATAATACACTATAGTATAAAAGTTTGTGACTAAAGAACAAGTGATGTTTGTGATTAGCATTAAAAATGCGGAGAAACAGTGTAGGATATGTCTAAATTTTTATTTCTGAGATACTTAAATAACATGAGAAAGCCTGTGTTTCAAATGTGACTTTGTCATTTTACCACTTAATGAACATATTACAACATAGGCCATGTCCATACTGCCAACATTTGCATAATTTTTACAAGATGTACTAAAGATGTTCACGGTGCCACTGTGACTTTTCCTCAAGATTTCGCCACCTCCAAGGCTTACACAACCTAACCAGTTAATCAAATGAAGAGCATAATAAAAATGTGGCATGTTTGAAATTTAAAAATGGATGTAGTCTGAATTACTAAGTAGGGAAAAAATGTAATAGAGTTTATTTTGGGGGTTCCAAATTTCCTTTGTTTTTGAAGAACAAATTAATCTTAAATATAAAAAGATTGGTGACAGTTTAGTTTAAACCAAATAGGCAGACAAATCCCAAGTCCTTTGATGAGTGACCATCCCTTGAAGTACAAAACTAATATCTAATCCCATCAGCTGTGCTGGTGTGTATCCATAGCCACAGATGCTTGTCAGCTGATTTTACAGATCACATTGCTATTGACAGGAGCCTAGGACAGACCTAAAATTTATAGACCTGTCTTTTGTCCTGCAGGAGAGGAAAGAAAATATTCCTTCTGGGACGACAGCCATTTTCCTGTCTTCTTCCCTCTCTTGCTCCATGCTAAAATGCCAAATGATAGGAGTTAATGCTTAATATATGTTCTCAGTACTATTCTTCTGTTGCCTAGCGACCATCAGGATGGCTGCTGAGCAGTGAAAGGTAACCAGAAATTCAGAAAGCCAAAGGGTCAGGCGGAGTTTCAGGGGGTGAAAAGAGTGTTGCCTTCAAACAGACTTCTTGAGTGAATTATAATTTTAAAAAACACAATAACCACCTTAAAAATCATTTTTAAAGTAGTCTGATCTTATTGCAACACTTTCTCAAGCTTTTCTTAAGAGGAATATTATCATAATGTGTGTGATTTGCTTTAGATTTATTCTCTGACTCTGTCCCCTGTCCCTTCCTGGGTAAAGTGAAAATGAGATTCTTTTCAGAACACAATTTTGCATTTTAGTCCTTGTACTGTCATGGTCATCATTTTGAGTAAAGACATCTCTCCTAAACTCACTTAGAGTCTGCCCCAATATAGTATCTTTTCTGAAAAAAACTAATGCCTCCTAAAGTACACCTAACTTGGAACGTAGTGGTTAACAACAGATTGAAGAGAGTTCATGACATTGTGAAGGGGTCCAAGTCCAGGCCTTAGTCACATCAGGGGAAGACAGATTAGAGAATTACACTGGTACTCTGACCCCTGAAATAATCCGTGCACCAGGGGCTGCTTTGAATGGAAGATTTCATTGAAGGATGTAAGTAAATAAACTCACCTTACTGAGTCTGAGTTTGAGCAGGATAAAGCGTCATAATCCCAAAAGCCTCTTGAGACGTTGAATTGCCACAACATTTTTCTCCTTAGTGCCCTAAAAGCCGGGTTTTGGCTGATCATCTTAAATATCTTTCTTTAGTCCTCGAAAGCAAAGAATTAAAATTACATTTGCTATTGATATCCATACTCAGTGCTCCAGGAAACTCGTCTTAACCTTTTGTTTTTGTAGAGCAACTATATATTGCCAAAATAGAAAATGTCATGTATAATTTATCTATTGATAGTATGTTCAATATCTGATTTTGTTTAGTGTTGATTGATTAGGTGTTTTATAATTTAATATGTCACTCAATCTTTGTTCTTTTGGCCAGGGACAACCTGGAGAACGAGGAGAAAAGGTGAGAATGATTCTGCTGATTTTTATTTTTTTTTCCCCAAAGAGGTACCAAACTGAACTGTATTTGTGTGTGGTTGGATAGACAGATACAGGTATACAAGCATACCTTGGAGATATTGCAGGCTCTGTTCCAGATCACTGCAATAAAGTGAACATTGCAATAAAATCACACGAATTTTTCGGTTTCCCAGTGCATATAAAAGTTACGTTTACGCTATACTGTAGTCAGTTAAGTGTTCAATAGCATTATGTCTAAAACACAACGTGCCTGCCTTAATTGAAAAATGATGCTGTTAGAAAAATGGCACCCTTAGACTTGGTTGACACATGGTTGCCACAAATCTTCAATCTGTAAAGAATGCAGTAGTATATTTGAAGTACAATAAAGCAAAGCACAATAAAACAAGGTATGCTTAGTTATATAGATGTAGATAGATATAATGACCACTGTTTTTTCAAACTGCTAATTAGTGGAAGGAGAAAATAGTGTAATTCTTATATATGTATAGAAGTTTGGGTAAAAAAGATTTAAAGAAATGGAGGAGAAGGGTGCAAATTTAAACATTCTATGTCAGGCTTTTAAATGACTTTCAAAAATCCCTAGGCCTGCAAAATTTTTGTTCTACCTATTTGCTAATGCCACTCCAGTACTTTTCTAAGCATCCTCTCTCTCTCTACTACTTCTGAGGTCAGTAGGTTAAAGGGATACAGATGTTTACCTGCAGCAAATACACTGAAAGTTGTCCCAAAAAGAATTCCCATAAAACCCAAAAAGAGAAGCAAAAGGAGAAGCAGAGTGCATATGTTAAATTTCTCTTAGACAAACATCCTTCCTTACTCCTTTGGGGGAGTTCTCATGCTATGTCCTTTACCAGTGTTTGAGAAGTATGCCGTCTCTGCAGGCAACTACCAAGATACCACATAATGCCCTTCATAAGTGATACGATCTTTCTGACAAATCAGTGTCATCACCACTAATCCCAAAAGAAGTACATCTACAGATCCAGCAAGCTTCATGAACGTAACTGTAGTTTTGAGCTGTATTTTACAACTGTATTCTTGTAAAACAAAAATAAGAAGACATTTATTTAAATGGAAGGAGAGCAGAGCAGAGAGGCAACTCAGTCAAACCCTTCACTTCATGGCCACTCTGAACCAGTTTTCCTAATAAGAAAGTTTGTTTTGTTCGTTTTGTTATTTAATAAAGGGATTTCCAAGCAATTTTTAAAAGTGTGCTAATGAGCTGCCTATCAAAGATCCCCCATAACTTATGATCAGTATATTTATTTGGCTTCCAACCAGTTCATGGTAATTAACCTGAAATGAATTAGTCATCAGATGACTCTTTTGTGTAGCAATTAAGGAGGGAAAAGGAGCAGTGCCAGCACCATTCCAGGGACTCGCTCCCAGGCTGCCGTGCTGTCCCCGTCACCATAAAAGAATGCCTGAGGAGGATAGCCTCATGCTTATCTGAAACAAGAAAAGAAAGTGAAGAGAAAAGGTTAAACTCTCCCTCCTTCGCCACCCCTCCTTCTCCCAGGGAAAGCATTATCAGTAGCTTCTCTCTTATTTTACAGAAAATTTTAAATGATACAAGAGTGACCTCTTACGCAGCTGGACAGAAGGGTATTCCAGCTTACGGAATGTATGAACAATAATGCATTGTTATTGCTAATGATTATCATTAACAGCTTATGATGTGTCAGATACTGTCCCAGTTGCTTTAGACGCAGTAATTGTTTATTTCTTATGACCCCATAAAACATTCTTGCCCTGACGTTGCACATGAGAAATTTGATGTAAAGAGAATTTCATTTGCCCAGTAGGGCCTGGACCTGGGCTCGAACTCTCTGGCTCCAAAATTCATGATGTTTCCACTAGAGCATTCTATAAGACTTAAAGAATTTAGAATTTAAGAAAGCAAAGCATGGATTATAGACAAATGACTTTTTTCCTAAAGCACTGCTTGTGGGTAGAAAGATATCAGTGAGGGAATAGGCATAGGAGCTCTCAAAAATAACAACGGAAGCATAAACTCCCCAATTTATTTTACTATAATTTTTTTAAATTTTCTAATAAGATATAAAACATTTATTTCTCAAATGCAAAACACTTAGGCCCAGATAACTCAATGTTATCTGGGTGCAGCAGTTTTGAGGGCTGGGTCATGCACTTTGAGGGCCTGGAGATTTGAGATGCGTAGAATTCACAGATTGAAGGGAAAGGAGAAGGCAGGACTCCAGGTGGCAGGAGTGGGACAAGGAAGGAGACAGAAAGGGTAAGGCACACGGCATACTGAGGGAGTCAGGAGAAAGCCTTTGTTAGAGTGACTCTTTGAGCAGAGAAAAGAGAAAGAGTTAGGGTGGCCAGAATAGGCTATTAGTGCCAGAATAAGCTATTAGAAGTCAGAGAAATTACCTTCTGTTATTATCGTGGAGTAGCTTAAAACTATTTAGCCATGTTCATTGTAATAAAATTTATTTGGACTAGTTGATATCAGGCAGCTGGTCAAGTAAAGTACATTAGCTCTGTAGAACATTTACAACAGATTTTAATACATAGTGCCTATGAAAGGAAACTTAAAATAATGAAAAGTACTCTTTGCTGAATGTCACCAATATATTTTACATGTATTGCTTTTTTCCCCTCCTAGGGAGATGCTGGAGAGAATGGCCCCAAAGGTGATACAGGTGAAAAGGTACAGTGTTGCAAAATATGAAAGAGTATGTGTATGAGCAAGAATATTTCATGTACATGAAAATGGGAGATCAGAGATAATTCTACACAATTAGAAAACTTTTAAATATTTAATGTATAAAAGGTGATTGTTCCACCAGCTCCTAGCTACAAATTTAAATATTTTAAAAGTAAAACGCTATGTCAAAAATTCTAGAAAATGCGTAATTGGGTTTCTAGTAATATGACTTTCAAGACAAAAAGAAACACACCACTATTTATGTGTAAATGGAGCACTCCCTTTATACACAGAGATATAAAAATAGAGTTCCTAAAGTGATTCCATTTGTCCCGATTTTAGGATAGAAGATTGCAGAGGATTCGGAGGGGATGTAAGAGTTTGATAATCAGCTAAAGTCAGTTGATTAGAGCCTCTCATGCAGTCTTGAAAATTTGCTTCAACTTGAAATCTACTAGATCCAGATATTTTGTCAGCCTTTGTATTCTCTCTCTCTCTTTTTTTTTTTTTTCTTTTTTGGCCTTTAAACCATTATTAGCACTTATATTGCGGTGGTCTTTTGTTCATCTTCCTACCTCCTGTCTTTTTTTCCTCAGTCTATTGAAGTTTTTGCTTGGATTCTTACTTCACACACGTCTCTGACATAGGAAGGAAATTTTTATTTCATTTGTGCTGTATGTTAAGAATTAAGAAAAAGATCTTTTAAGAAACTAAAAATGGAATAGTCAGATTTAATTTAAATCAGGCTAATTGATGAAACAAAGAATGATTCATTTAGGCTTGTAGTTGAGAATAAGAATACTCTACTTTGAAAATTATTATGGTACAGATGGACAATTGTTAGTCATAAAAACATACCCATAAAGTAAAGAGAAATTTGTCTTCCTCATTCTTATAAATATTAATATAAATATGGCATGGGTGGTAGGGAGAAATTAATGGTAGGAATAAATGAATGTCACTGAGTAGCAACTGTGTTTGTATTCAAAAGGGAGTCTAGAAATTAGAGTGGACTCTCAGTTTCTTGTAGACCAGGGTTTCTCAGCCTCTGCACTACTGACATTTTGGGCTGGATAATCCTTCTTGAGGGAGCTGTCAGATGTCTAGCCTCGTTCCTGGCCTCTGCCCAGCGGATGCCAGTAGCATCTCCGAGTTGTGACAACCAACACTCTCTCCAGAGGTTGCCAATTGTCCACTGGGGAACAAGATCATCCCTCACTGAGAACCACTGCTGTAAACCCATTTTATTTATCTGTCAGATTTAGGTATCCTGCTGCAATCCACCATGACATGAGTATGTTTAATACTAATGGGACCAGTGATATACCTCTATGACTTCTTGAAGTCAAAATTAAAAACCCTAGGTATATAAACATAGATATTTTATTTACCTTTGTTGTGTTTGCTTAAAAGCAGGAGTCAGCAAACTTTTCCTGTAAAGGGCCAGAAAATAAATAGTTTAGGTTTTGTGGGCCATATGGCGTCTGTCACAACTACTCAACCCTGTCATCGTAGCATGACAGCAGCCATAGACAATATGTATACATATGAGAGTGGCTCTATTCCAATAAAGCTTTATTTCTGGACACTGAAATTTTAATTTCATATGGTTTTCAAATGTCATGAAATATTATTCTTTTTATAATTTTGTTAACCGTTAAAAATGTGAAAACCACTCTTAGCTCTTGGGCCACACAAAAACAGGTGGCTAGCTGGATTTGGCCCTCGGGCCATAGTTGCCAACCTCTGTTTAAAGAAAGGAAATCTTCTAAACAGAGAGTAGTTTCTCCAAGTGAAAACCATTTATGCCAAGTCTGAGCTACGCCTATGTGGATTTATGTAGAGAATTTTAATCTTTAGAATATGTATTTTTAGAGCTTAATTTTTGAATGTAGGCCAATAGTTTCTTTAATCACACATTTTTAAAATTTAATATTGCAATAGTAAAGCAACTTTTTTTTCTTTGTAAAAGCTAAATTCATCTCAAAGGAATACGGTTCTTATTTTTTATATTAACACAAATCATTTACCATGCTGACTCACACATAGTAAACTCTCAATAAATGTTAGCTTTCTTACCACATGGAAATGGAAATCAACTAGGTGGGTTATTTTTCTTTTTTATCAAAAAGTTTTATTAGTCAACTGAAATTAAGTTTGAGAAATGCTTCAGTTAAAATAGAAATCATTTCTATAAATTTTCAGTGAGTCTAAACAGGGGATTGTAAATAGGAATCTGTAACATATAATACGTAATCTGACCTGTAGCATTCATCTCCAAGAATGCTGTAATTGGAATATAATTTTTGATGTGTTTTTTAAACATTTCCTGCTTCTGTCACATAATTTGTTTCCAGCATGTTAGAAACACTCTTCTCATGGCCTTTGGGTTCAGTATGTGAAACTCATTCATCATTTACCAAGTTTGAGATGTAAAATCAAAAAAATGCTTCTTTTCTGCCATTGATGTAGTAAATTACGTCATTGGCGATTCACTTTAATAGGATTTTTTTCCTTGTGATCCAACTAGGTGCTTTTGGATGGTAAAGCAATCTAAGCCTTTCCAGACTGGTCATCTGGAAATGCTGTGGGACTGTAAAAACCTCTGGGCTGGGTTTTCTCTGTGGCCAGAAGCTACGATGAACTCTAGAATTAAGAATGACCTGCCAGAGACTGGTTTTAATCATGTGTGGAGTTACTACGGGAAAGTTATGTTCTGCTCTTTGGAGTGTTAATCCCACCAACTAATGTAGAAATGCATTTCTTATCTATTATCCCAGCACTTGAAAGTAAGTGTTGGTGCAGACCACTGAATGGTTCCATCATGCCACTCTATTATTCACAACCTTATCTGTTCGTTTAGAAATTTCACATTCTTTCTTTTTTTTTTTTCTGAGCATTTTTTAAAGACTTTTTTATTTTATATTGCAGTATAACCAATTAACAATGTTGTGATAGTTTCAGGTGCACAGCAAAGTGACTCAGCCATACTTATACATGTATCCATTCTCCCCCAGACTCCCCTCCCATCCAGGCTGCCACGTAACATTGAACAGAATTCCCTGTGCTCTACAGTGGGTCCTCGTTGGTTATCTGTTTTCAATATAGCAGGAAGCTTCACTTTCTTGGTATTGCCTGTCTGTATCTTCATTTTTCTTTCCCCCCCCAATCTCCATTTCTATAAATAACCTGCCTTCTTACTTTACACCTGCAGAGCATCTTTGATTTGCATCCTCAGAGCCTTTTCAGAAGCGACACCCATATTTGGAGCCACCCACCAAATTGCCTTTTCTTAAGATCACATAGGAAGGCTTTTCTTTTGGGCATAGGGCCTTCTCCAATTTAGCACATATGATGCTTCCCTTAGCTTAGAATACTCTTCTCTGTCCACCTCCACCTCCTCACGTTCTCATCCTATTCCTGTCTACTGAGACCTTGGATTTATTAAGTCATTTCCCTGGGGCAGCCTTTCAGTCTCCCCTGGACTGTCTCTGTTACCCTCTATGTGCTCCCAGAGCACTCTCTATGATCCCTTTCATAACCCTTATCACAATTTATTGTAATTCCTTGTTTAATTGGGCATCCAGCTCACTGGAAAGGAAAAAATAAACAAACAAAAAACTATAAGTTACCAAACTGTTCTATTCCCAACACCAATCCAATTTCCTGGCATGTAATAGGAAGATAATAAATATTTATTGAATGAAAAACCTTAAAAAATTGTTTTTTTCTACTTTCACCTGCTTCTTATTTTCGTTGAATGGTAGAACATTTTCCTATACCATGCATTTGTTTATCATGTCTTCTGTGGTGACACAAAATTTCCCAACATGACAATTTCTTCCTATCCCAGACTTTTTTGTACGTGGAAAGAAAGAAAAAGAAAGTATCTTTTATGCATTCAATCAATAATATTTTTGAATACATGTATTTGTGTACATATATACTATATACATATATACAAATGGGTACAGTAGTCCTTCGGTATCTCCAGGAGATTGGTTCCAGGATCCCTGCAAATACCAAAATCCTAGCATGTCCCTTATATAAAACGGGCTAGTATTTGCATATAACCTATGCGCATACTCCCATATTCAATTGACCCTTAAATAATGCGGGGCTTAGGAGTGCTGGGACTCTGCCAGTTGAAATCAAGGTATAATTTACAAAAGGCCCTCCTTATACATGGTTCCTTCACATCCCTGTTTTCTCCATATCGTGGTTCCCCATCCGCCGACTTCAACCAACTGCAGATCATGTGGTACTGTAATATTTACTGTTGAAAAAACATTCACATATAAGTGGACCTTTGCAGTTCAAGCCTGTGTTGTTTAAGGGTCAGCTGTACTATAAAGCTTCTCTAGATTACTTATGAAACCCAATACTATGTAAACAGTTGCCAGGCACACAGAAATTTAAGTTTTGCTCTTTGGAATTTTCAGGAATTTTTTTCTCAAAAGATTTTTAGTCCAAGGTTGGGTGAGTCCGCAGATGCAGAACCCAGGGATATGGAAGGGTGACTATATCGTAAGCACAGGACAAGGGCAGGGTTTGAAACAGCATTGTTCGCTTTATCGCCCTAGCTCCTAGTATCCCTGCATCCAGAACATGGTTGGCACATAATCGATGCTCAATAAATATTTATTGAATGAATTAATGACTGATAGAAATATCACCACATTCACTTTATTTATCCACATAGACTTTAGTAACACATACATATAATTATATACCAGATGTTGTGCTTGAAAATAATCACAGCCAAAAACAAAAATTCTGTACTTGAATGGTCAATAGCAAAGTCAAATTCATTTACCTCAAATATCTTCTCAAAGTATTTTTTGCTTTATGATTTACCCTGTGGACACTTTTATTTTCAAACCAACTGATTTGTGAAGCTAAGGGTATACTTAGAGAGACACAGTTGGGTTTTTTTCCTACTTTAATCCTGTATTCATTTTCACTTTTAGAGGAATGAGGATTATAAACACTGACTTTTATTTTCAATACTTGGAGCATTATCCTTTGAAATGTTTAACTTAGGAATGTCTTCTAGCAATTGCCTTGCCACTTAAAAGTTATTAAAATTCCTTGAGATTTCACAGTTCTAATTTTTGAAAAGAAAGTTGATATATCAGTCATAGTTGTCCATCAAATGAAACTGCTCCAGTTTCCACAAATAAATCAGGCTTCCTAAAAACTGTCCTTTCCTTCCCATCCACTTTTTCTGAGAACTAAATCTAGTCCTTATTCTCGTTAGTGGATTATCCAGTCACTTTCCATTAAAACACTGGGGAAAAAAAGTGTTTAAACTACAGTTAATACAAGCAACGTCCTTTTATTTATAAGTTTACTACAACCATTGTGCCCTGTTGCCAAAATGAGATAAACCAATAATTCTTTTCTTATTCCAATAAAAAGAACATGGCAATAGAATTCAGGAAGTCCAAAATTCACTTAGGCTCAAGTTGCTTCAATTTGCTCATGTATTGAGTAGAAATAGTAATATCTGCCCTATCTCCTGGGAGTCTTGTGAGGTATAAATAAGATGAAAAAGGGGGCTCAGAAAAGTCAAAATTGCTTTTACGAATACAAAGGTCTCATTGTGCAAAATACTGATTCATTGGTGTTGATGGCTTTCAGACAGACTTGATTTAGTGGAAACAGAAATAAGTATTATTTTATTAGCCACATTTATTTCGCTGCCCACTCGGAACTCAATTGATTATTAGTGATGGGGAAAAGAAACCAGTATCATTTTACAATAAGACAGTATTTGGTATCCTGTTCTATATGTTTTGTCATGTTTTAATTTTTCCTTGAGTAGTAGCCATTACAGATGTCAAAGAAACTCGTATGTTTCCTCAAATGAGTTAATTTATTATTTCCTCCTCCTTCTTAAGCTTTGTTTTTCTTCCCAAAGGTTTTTTTTTGATTCTTGACTGCTTGCTGAAAATATTCTTTCTTAGATTTGTTCATTTATTCACCATATACATATCCAGCATATTTTATTCAGACACTGAATAAAAATAGACCCTGAACCTGCCCACAGGTGGCTGATCATCTAATGGAGGGACGAGCAAAGAATAGGCAGAAAACATATATACATAGTCCATATGCAGTGAGCTTGCAGGACTTGAACAGGTGCTGCAGAGTGAGATGTGGATGTGAGGGGCATGTGTCTAGGTTGTTCAGTGAGGGGTTGAGGCAAAGCCACTTAAGACCTGAACAAAGAGAACTGCCAGCTGTGGGGAGAAGAGAGAGAAGCTGAGGGAGAGGGGCAAGTACCTCAGGTGTAGAGGCCTGAAGTGTATCTCCATCTCTAAACGACATTGATGAGCAACTCTCTAAACCTAGAACGAGGAAGTAGACCCCTAGAGCTCTGTGAGCCCTTACACAGATAGGACAGCTGAGGAAACCTCAGTATGTGCCGTCCTCCTTGTGGCTGTTTCTGTTTTCTCAAATGACTATGTTTTCTCCCTTTTATTTTCCTTGTAGCATGTTTTTGGGACAGAGGACTAGAAGGAACTGGAAAATCTAGGCCCTTGTCTGACCTCGTATCAGAAATAAGCAGCCACCCTCCGTGCTATCTCCTGTTAGCCCCTACCTGTGTATTTAGAGCACATTTGCCTTAAGAATGTAGTCACACTCGGTGAAATCTGGATGGAATACAATGCCTTTCAGAAAACCAGATTCTGTCTCAAGATTTTCTCTCAGATCTTCCTTGTGTCCCTGTCACCCACAAGTCATCCATCATCCTGTAACTTTCCGGTGACTGCGTTACAATGAAATAAGTGTAGAGCTAGAAAAAAACGTGCTGGTCATAGCGGTGACGGTGCTTCATGAGGAAAACAAACTGACCGGCGGCATGGCCTTTTCCAGCTCAACGTCATTAACCCTTTGACTTCATCTGTTGAACCCTGACTTTCTGAAGACTGAAAGGGTCAGGGAACTCTAGTAAATGATAGCCAGTGACATTAATAAATTCCTGAAATAGATAAGACTGAAATTCCAGATCCACTAATATATTGCTTTAGAATACAATTTTAGCACTGTATCAAGGGAAGAGATCCATATTTATATATTTATATTTATTTCAAGGAATGTAGTCCTTATGTATTTTGCAAAGTAAACCCGTGTTTTTAGAAAGTATATTGTTTATCTTGGAAATTACTGACATCTTAGCCATGTTGATACAAAATCTTAGGGAGCATGGTTCGGCCCATTGGTCATGGGGTTTCCTTAGGCGCTCCTGTAGATAACAGCTCTCTGTGTGTTTGTGTGTTTCCTGTTCCCATCACTTGTAGAATAATCTCTCATGCGTTTCATTTTAGGGTGACCCTGGATCGTCCGCTGCAGGAGTTAAGGTAACTATAGCCTTGCAAGTGTTTGTGCCCCAGGAGTTACAGCTTTGACTTTTATAAGTCTCTTGTTTCCCTTCCCTTTTACCAACTTCGATGGTTCTAACTCTGTTCCTATACTACTGCAATAATCAGCTTCTAGACACAACACGGAGTATCTGCTAGAAATCTCTGATAAAGACTTAAACAAGAGGTCTTGCCTTTTCTTCCCTTTCTGATTGATTTTTATGGAAATGTGGATTGGTATGTGAGCTTTAGGTATATTTACAGCAAAAAAAAAAAAAAAAAATGTTCATATGTCTGGTAAGATGTAGAACAACAGAATAAAGTGAATGAAATGCATGTGTCATCGGGGAGGCTGAAAGTGTCCAAGGGCCTAAGGCTTTTGGAAAATTCTTATAGGGCTGCCCTTTTCATCTTTGATTTTCTTTGGCCAGGGAGAGCCCGGAGAATCTGGTCGTCCAGGGCAAAAGGTAAATCCCTATTCTGGTGTGTTCTTTGTACTGTCTTATAGTCACCATTTGACTATGTTTGCTATCACTGTATAATATGAGAACAATTACTGAAAATGATGCCATTTTCATGCCTTATATGCAGAGTGTTTTTGAGTGTTTTTCATTTTAAAAGGGTTGATGCTGACCATAGTAGAAGTACAAACATAATCTGGACGTGTAAAAGGATGCTTCATGAACTAAAGTCAGCATATACTGAGCTGTTTGAGACTAACAAAGATCTGCTGGGTTGGAATGCCAACAACCTATCTTGCATGTTTAAAAATACTCTGCATGTTTCTATCTTTTATGAGAAGAAATGAATATTTACTGAACTGTCTCAATAGGGAATGACGGACAGTTCTTTTAAAATTATATTCTTTTCCTCTCATTTCAAATACTTCCCTGCTGATAACTTTTTTTTTGTGAATAATATCTACCTAAGCAGTGAATGTTACATTGTAAAAGAGGTTTGTTCATGAACTAAGTTTTAATTAGAGACAGTAACCAAACCACTTTAACCGATCTAACGTTAATTTTTTTTATCATTTGTGCTTCACTTCAGTGATAAATTATAGGACATGCAATGAATATGTTTATTCTCATTTGAGTCTGAAGCAGGAAACGACTGTTCATAGTTTATCGTCTGAGCATCTGGATATCAATGCCCAGTGCAGATTTTAGATTTTTAGATAACAGACGTGGCTAACAAGTAAACATGAATTCCACATTATGATAAATCTCTGAGATCATGACTCTGCCTTTGTCTAGCAGTAGTTAATGTTATAGAAAAAATAATATGAATAGAAACATAGAATATACTTCATTATTATAAAGAGAAAGAGAGAATAAATCCCATTGTAGTCCTTTGGAACCTTAGAACATAACATAAAAAAATATTCCCACATTCTTGAAGTTATTGAGAGGATCACTGCTTTGTTTAAACACTTCAGATTAAAGTGTTTTTTGAGAAGGTCTTTCACATTCTTTTAACATTTCCCTAATTGAAAAATAGATTTTCTTGAAATTAAAAATCTAAGAGTAATGATTCATTAGACCCAATTTCAGGTAAAGTTGAGACTTTTCCAAAGAGCCCAGCATAACTCTGCAAATTTTGCTCTTCAGTGCCTAAGATTTCCTAATGATTCTTTATGTAAGAAATTTGAAATTAGTGATATCACAGAGATCCATGGTCTGCTTTGGTTTGAAAGAGCATCTAATTTTCTCAGATGATCTCATTTTAAGTCCCTCAGTCTTTAAAAATTAAAAGCTAAATTTAAACTGCTCTCCAAAACTGTGATAAGTTAAAAGAATTATCTGCAAAACTGTTATGGCTTTTTAAAAAACAAAACAAGTCTGCTATAATTTCATATAGGTTCCACTGTTTTCAGAGTGGAAGACAATTGGTTAATAAAATATTGCTTTATCATGATTATTTAAAAATACATTTTAGATTCATTTCTGGAAGTTTATAGGTTTACCTATGGAAACATTGGCTTTTCTTTGTATTTCATTAAAAACCTGTTTTAAATTATATTGAGAGAAGTGGATTCTACCTGAACAGATATGTGTATGAATATTACAACCCATCTGAATGAAAATGTGCCCTGAAAAGAACAGTATCTTTTTCATTAATATTTAGGCCAGATTCTACCCGTTGACGCAATCTCACTTTCCCACAATATTTATGACTTCCTTGTCTAATATCTGGATTTGGCAATACTTACCCCAACACTGATTTAAAAGTAGAGTGTTTCCATTCTTGCTGGTTGCTTAGATTGGAAAATGACAAACAGAACTGAGTACAGAATCCATTCAAGGAATCTTCCACGACATTTTCCTCACCATTGCAGAACTTTGTTGTGGGTTCGTGGGTACTTAAGCTCCTGCATTAGGGACATTCCCAGAAAAGTAGAGGATATCCTGCTAGGATTAAAGTGCATTGATTAGCTCTCCACTGTCTGGTATTTTGCAGTATGAAAGTTTGTTATTTAGAGTAGCATTCATAATAGGGAATGAGCAGGAGAGTGTGTGATTGATATGTGAGTTAGGGTATATATGTTTGTAAAGTGAGTGTGTGTTTCATCACATAATTTTTTCCTTCCTAACTTCACATTCAATGGCATTGGTGGTATAGTGTGAGCATAGCTGCCTTCCTAACTTCTCCACATCTTTTTAAAATATATTTTTTAGTTTTAATGGGGTAAAAATACATTTTTGCCCATTGTAAGGGACTGGCACAGTTGAACTGTATCTAGAAACATAGGGCACTGTCACAGGGACATGGGGTGAAAGCAGAGAACTGACTTTAACAGTAGACAAGGGTCTCCGATAATGGAGAATAAAGAGTGAAAGGGAAAGAAAAAAGAAAACCAGAAGCATAACATATCAGTGTAAAGTGTAATATACTTGGGCAAGAAGTCTTTGAATGGAATAACGAACCGATTCTTAATTATGACCTAGATCTGAACTTGGGCTGTGCGTGCCCAAGAACTCAGCTCAGAGAAGCTCTGAGTCAAGAAATAGGCAAGCATGGAGAAATTAACTGAAAACTGTCTCTTAATTAAAAGATAAACATTCATGGTATAAGGACAGAACATTTATATAGGAAGAAATATCTTCCTAAAAATGCTGAGATGTTTCACAAAGGGTAACATTAAATGTTTTATAATCCTTCATTCTGTCAACTTTTAAGTAGACATAAATTTGGAAAGGTCAAAATCCAAGAGTATGAAATATGAATTCCTGAAAGATTTGTTCATTAAAAAGTACATTTATAACCTATATACTTACATATATATGCATATGATGTAGGGAAGAGCTAAGTGCTCAAACTCTCTGTAAGTATCCGATCTACATTATAAAATAATCCATAATGTTTTATACATCTTTCTCATTGTGAGAAACATGGATGTGTCTATGTATGTGCATGTGTATATAAATATCTTACTTTAAAGTAGTCATCAGATCCTTTTAATTTGACCCTTCCCCTTGAGGGAAGGGTCTAGTAAAAACTTCTTTGAGGAAACAGTGTTACAACCTATATGTTTCCACACATGTCTTAAATAGGATGTCTTGAGTTTTGGGGGCTTTTCGGAAACAATACAGAACTATCAATATGTCACCAATATGTTTACTTTTATTGGTTGTATATTCTACTGCAACTTACTGTGTTTTCAAGGGCCTTATACTTTTTTCTTAGTAAAAGAGAATCTTCACTGAAATATGGATAAGCTCTTTTTACTAGAGCTTCCTAAAGTTATTGACTAAAGGGAAATGGGGGGAAAAAAAGAAAATCAAATGTATAATGTATCTATGTAAAGTTTAATCTACTTGGACAAGTTTCTTTGAATGAAATATCAAATTCTTAATAATCATTCTTTCTTCTCTGGCTTAATCTCATCTTAATCTTTTTGTTCACAATGCAAACTTTCACTCAGGTAGTTTCAGAAAGAATAGCTTTTCTTTTGCATTCCTGAAGCACCTTTGACCTAAACCATCAGGAAAGTCATTTTCCTTTCTATGTCTAACCATACAGCTTAATATAAACAGTATCTGAAGTCATTTTGTGATAATACCAGAGCAAATTATAGCCCTCCATAATTTGAAAGTAATAATATTAAAGATGAAATGTCTGGTTGTTCTTAGTAGATTTTCCTTGGAATAAGGTCGTTCAAGCATTTAGATTAAAGAAGTGCCTTCTACCACTTTTATCTTTAGTTTCATGCTTCTATCTCTTTTGGTATAGTTGTCATAACACTGACTCACCATCATGAAATGATGTGACACTTTTACCTTCAAATGTTATTTTCTACAATATTTAGTCACCTCAGTCCAACACAGGATGGACTTTCATTTTCTCTAGTAATTCTTTTATGCTTCTTTAGTGGAATTCAGGAGATTTTCTAAGCAATATAACTTCTTGTCACTATACTTTGTGCTTAAAATAATGTAAACAATTATGTGAAAATGAGAAGATTTAGCTTGACTCCAGTGTGCTCACCCAAAATGTACCACTTAATCTCAAACCTGTATTCAGAAGCAGCTGCCTGGTACCATTAGCCCTCAATTGCTAAGCAGGGTTACCCAGACTCAACAATTGTCTGATATACGGGCTGGAGTTAAGTATAATCTTAACCACGCATTTATCTTCTCATCATTCAGGAATGGAAAAGAAACCTTGTTATACTTTTAGGTGAATGAGACTTTTAATGTATATTGTTTTGATATGACCATCTGTTCATACAGCCAACTCTTGATTATCTGAGGTAAGAGAGCCCTGGAATAGGATGCATTATTTAAATGTACGTAATCCTCATTTCAGCAAATAGATTCAGCCTCCTCAACAAATCATTGACCAGGGAGTAATAAAACACAGGAATTCCTTCTCCTTTTATTTCTCTTTCTCACCTTCTGGTAGTGATGACAACGAGCAGTAAACTGGCAGCAGCAGGGAAAATCCAGAAAAATCTGCAAAATGGTCAACCAGTCCCTGAATCAAGAGTTGACTGAACTGTATAATCTCACCAAATATCTTGAAACTAGACAGTATATATATTAGACATATATATACATACAGCAAGAATTCAGCTGGGAGCATTTGCCATGTTTTTCTCAGATACTGTGCCTGAGTGAATACTGTTCTATAATGCTGTGTGATTTTCCTATGTAGGGTGAACCAGGGCTTCCTGGGCTTCCTGGACTTCCGGGGATAAAGGTAAATACTGCACTGACAGTCTTGGCTTCATAGAAATGTAACTGTGAGAGTCATAAAAATGAAAAAAGCTAAAAATATAGTGCTGTTCTTTAAATACTCACCAGCCATTTCAACCAATTAAATTTTTAAATTAAAAATGAAGCACAGGTAACAGAAATAGATTTACAGGCATAGAAAACAAACTTAGGGTTACCAAAGGGGAAAGGGGGGGAAAGGATAGATTAGGAGTTTGGGACTAACAGATACACACTACTACATATAAAATAGATAATCAACAAGGTTCTACTGTATAGCACAGGGAACTATACTCAAGATCCTGTAATAAGCTATAATGGAAAAGAATCTGAAAAAGAACATATATATATACATGTATATGTATAATATATACATAAATATATATATATGTATGAAACTGAATCACTCTGCTGTACACCTGAAACTAACACAACATTGTAAATCAACTCTACTCCAATAAAAAAAAAATGAAGCATGGGTATTTCTAAAGTTTGCCATGGCTATCTGGACTGTATATTCCACTATATAACCTACTATGCCCCTTAAATAAATGTAAAAGTCATTTCATTTGAAGTCATAGGAATTCTTTAAAAGTCTACAATGTCTCCCTTCACATTTAAATTTTACTCTTAAGATCCTATCAGATTTTGACCAGAATTAAAATCTTAACATCCCCTTAAATCTAATATCCAGGCAGCTGTTTTTGTGATTCACCCATTATAATAATCTTTCCAAAGTTTTTTTTTTTTTATTAATTTATTTATTTGTGGCTGTGTTGCGTCTTCGTTGCTGTGTGCGGGCTTTCTCTAGTTGCGGAGACCAGAGGCTACTCTTTGTTGTGGTGTGCAGGCTTCTCACTGCAGTGGCTTCTCTTGTTGTGGAACACAGGCTCTAGGCACGCAGGCTTCAGTAGTTGTGGCACATGGGCTCAGTAGTTGTGGCTTGCGGGCTCTAGAGCTTAGGCTCAGTAGTTGTGGTGCACGGGCGCAGTTGCTCTGCGGCATGTGGGATCTTCCCAGACTAGAGCTCGAACCTGTGTCGCCTGCATTGGCAGGTGGATTCCCAACCACTGCGCCACCAGGGAAGTCCTTCCAATGTGTTTTGTGCTTCTACTTCCTGTTAATAATTCTCACTGCAAAGTACAAATATTACTAAGCTTTATTGACCTACATACTATTCCCATAAAATTTGTATGTCTTTTGAAATAACTGCTTAAAGCTTAGCTTGAAAACATTGTTTTACATGTTTTTAAATTGTCTAAAAATATTAACAAACATTTTTTTTAGTTGTTTAAAATTTTTTACATGGCAACTGACAAGGCTTAAAATTTCTAGTGTCTTAGCTGTAGTGCTCCCTTAAAATCAGCTTCTTATTTTAAAGTTTTTTCTTTTAATTCTAGAACTGTTTGATAACATAATGCAAGTAGATTTTTCTTTACATTGTTCTCATCATATAGAATTTTGAATTAATCTCTAGAGTATATTAGATGATTCTAAAATTAATATTCCTAGTTTCAGTAAGAGGGTTGTATATGCTGCTTTATGAAGATTGTGTTTGAAATGTGCTACATGAATAGTATGATTTTAGAATTAATATATTAAATTACTGAGTTCCCAGACATCATATGGTATCATATGTAATATTTTATGAGTATATTGTTATAATTAACAGCCATGAAAGCTATGAATTCCAGGTTGGCACTCAGAAATTGTGGTTCTGCTTTTTGTTTGATGTTTCCAGATTAGTATCACAGATGTCCAGATATGTCCTTTTAATATACTTTTAGTCTTTGGCTTCTTCACTGAAAAGTACACTCCATGACAACAGTTTACTAAAGAGTCAAAGTCATTTCCTTGTCATTTGATATTTAGCAAAAATAACTTAATAAATTATATGTGATTTCATACTGCAGAGTTAATTTATGGCAGTTCCTTAATAATCCCACACATTTAAAAAAAAGCGCTTTTTACTGATATTTGGAAAATCACAGATTTTTAAAACAAATTTAAGAACACTAAATTCAGCACTAAGTTAAAGAAGCCGGTAACATTATAAGTAAGGGGGGAGGCATTTAAAAGGAGGGGCATTTTGGAAGGACTGGGGCAGGGTTTCCTGCAGCGCTTGCTTGTAGGTTAGCTGGGCTGTGCTACCAGCACCAGATCCTGAGGCAGGAATCTCAGTGCTGTGTAGAAATCCAGTTGTCCCTTCTCCTGAGGGTGAGCTTTCTTGTTGAGAGAGAGTATATAAGGGGGAAGGTATTGGGGTTTTTCCCTCCAAAACGAACAAACAAAACAATTACAGTTACTACTATTCGTTCTCATTACCTGTGATTTATGTCCTCCACTGTGAAAAATACCCCAGCTCATTTCCCTAGTCATCGGTGGACCAGTTTGAAGGTTTTGAACTTTTTCAAATTGGGAAAGATGTTGGTGATTTGCCACCTCCAGTAAATGTTTTTATTTCTAGGGTCATGGGATGTTGCCAGACAAATTTTGTCAAGATCTTATAGCTGATACTTTCCTTTGTTTTTCTAACCTGACTAGTGACTATGGTGAGAAGAAGCCATCAACTGACAAAAATCTTTCTATCGTTAACTAGAGATACTTTTCTATGTAATTATCGAGTGTTGTTGGGTAACTATCCAGTATTCAGTTTAAATCACAGATTCTATTTTTGGATTAATAAGCTCTGTCTTCTCTCTCTCATTCAGAATGTAAGTGATATGCTTGCCCTATAATGTAGTAGGTGCTCAGTGTAATTGAGTAATTTTGTAAAGGAGGCAATTTAAAAACACATCGTAGTCATGAGTAGTTATTGGATATTTTAAAATCTACAGTTCAAAGTTTATAAATTTATGATATAGCTTCATTAACTTGGGATATTCTTTACTCCTTTAATATACTTTGCTTCTGTTAGGTAGTTAACCACAGGACAGTTAACCTTGATTTCATAGTTTGAATGAGTAATAATATTTAAAAGATGAAACCACCGTATATGGATTTAGAATGTGTGGTAGCAAGAGCATTAGTCATAACTTTCCTAGCCCTGTGTGTTTGTTTATGCTTTGGAAATACTTCCTTGCTGTCCGTCTCCTTATCTGCTGGTACTACAGAGAGCGTGCAAATGCCATCCGTTATTTCCAAGATGTTGAGGAAACCAGCCGTGACATACCAGGGAAGCTTTGATTTGCCACCTGTTGCTCTCAGGGAACGGTTGGAAGCTTAATGAACATCCACATGCCTTCCACACTGCTCTCAGGAAATGAGCAAAGCGCCTAAATACAGACAGCAGACTCATCTATCTCTCACCTCAGGGTCCCACTCAGAGATAAGTACAGATACCTTCGGCATACATAAAAGTCACTAAGAAGAGGCATCACTTAATTTCGAACTACTCTTAAGCTTCCCGAACAAGTATTGGAAAGTGCTCTGAGCAGGTGGAAGACATTTGGAATTCCTATTTCATGCATCCATGGTTCATACAGTGTTAAGATGTTCAGCTGGGAAGATTAAGTTATTGTACGTTGTACATTGTACAGTGTGCCATGCAAACACTGGTCTTCTGGAGTAAGGATTGAGCTCAGAAAAGTTTTTTGATTAACAAGCCTTTGAATATATCTTTCATGGGTGAACCTTTATTGTGACTAGCTTTTCCAATATCACATAAAAGGGCGAGATTCAAAGTTCCTAGTTTTAAACATGTTTTTCTTTCCATACATGTTGAAAATTGCTTACCCCTTTCATGGTTACATCACCCTAGTAATTAAGTCATGAAGAGCAGTGATCAAGAGCCTCGGACCAGACCACCAGTGTGTAGATACCGGTTCTACCCCTTACCAGTTTATGAAGCTATATCATGATACTGGGCAAGTTACATAATCTCTCTGTGCTGGGTTTCCTTATCAAATGGGAATTATTATTATACATAACTCAGAGGGTTGTTGTGACGATTAAATGAATTAATATACATGCAGCTCCTAAAATATTGCCAAACATATAGTAAACGCTATATAAGTTTTAGCTATTGTTATTTCTCTTGGAGCAGCTCAGAATGTTGGAAACATTGTTTATGCACCTGTTCTATAGAGTCTTTACTCCTGTGAGTCATTTCAACCTAGAGATCATAAAGCCATTTACACCCTCCAGATTCATAGATCTAAATTCTAAAAACTCCTTTGCGGTGATGGTTGAATGTTACCTTTAAGAGCAGTAAGATAACATATTTTCTCTTGAAACATGACATCACACTATTCCCCTTTTCCTATAACCCAATGTATTCCAGGGATAAAGGATGAGGAAACACAGTGTTCTGCACATAAGACATGATACTGTCTTAGTTCTCCTTCCCGACACTCTTCACAGGAAAAGCAAAAGGAAAGCTTGACATGTTATAATGGAAATCTCTAGGCCCCATTCATAGTGTTGCCCAGCCCAAGACATTTTTTACGATTATGAATTTTCAATGCTTGTTTTTCTCCTTTCAGCATTGACTACCAGTGTATCTCATCATATTTAGAAAGTAAATTGGGAAAAATGTACCTGATACATTAAAATGAATACAATAGGGAGACATAATACAGTAAAAATTACATCAAATCAGAAAAACAAATCATTTAGGTGGCAAAGAAATTTTTACGGTATTTTCCCTCAAAGCTTGATATTTTTGTTCTGGCTTCCACATTAGTGACAATTTGCGATTCAGATCAAGAACTTGAGGATCAGGAGACAGTAACTAACTGTTTACACTTCGTTATATAAAATCATCCTTGACACTAGATCATATAAGCACTAACTTTTACAGGTGGCAGAAACATTATTTTGTCATTCTTAGGATTAAGTATAGTGCCCAGTCATCTATAGAAACTTATCTTCTAAATACACTGGAGATGAGGTTCCTTCCTTAGAAACATCAAATCACATTTTTAAAATAACAGAAGAAGGTTTTTGGAAGTGACATAGGATGTGAAATGAATTTGTAAAAGAAAAAAGAAAAAGAATACTGGTTAAAGGGATAGCAGTGTGTTATTGTTACTTATAATTACTTCCTGCTTGCACAAAGTGCTTCTGAGCAGTCGAATAGTTTAGGAGTCCAATCAGGAAACTCATACAACCAGAAATCAGAGATTTTTTAGCAGCCATAACGAACCCTCGACTAAATACACCAATTGTGCTTTCGTGATGTAATCCTGTTTAAAAAAAAAAATCAGAAACTTATGTTTTCTGGATTTTAAATAAACTTGCTGTTGTAGTTCATTTTCATCATAGCCACCAAGATGTTTTAATTTATGCTCAAATGTGATCCTTCAGGGAAATAAGTGTTTGGGGGACAGACTCTACTTTCTCATCCTTTTTTTCCCCCTCAATAATTTTACAAATCAATCATTAGCAAAACTGGCTGCCTGAAGGTTCTTATTACAACAAATGTTCTTGCTGTAATCCTCAAAAGTAGGTATCATGCTGACTTGAATTCTAATTAGCCCTTCAGCAAGAAGAGTATTGTATGGTTAATGCATTCAGTGTCAAGATACATTAATCAAAATTATTGGTGATGCTTTTAGCACCCAGGCAAGTCAGCACATATTTTTCAAGCCCCGTTGTACTATTTTTTGGGCAATGAAAATCGGATCTGCTCGGGGTAATAAATATCATGGAAAGCATGACTTGATTTAAACTGGTATATTAGAGGTTTTTTAGACAGGTTAAAAAAATAATATCTTTTACTCCTTTAATTGATAATGACTTATAAAACTAAAACAAATGGTATTAAATGAAAAACCAGAGATTTTTCTGTGGACAAGAGATAATCAGTTAGGACTTTCTGTTCACTATTCCATTTAACAGATGGTAGGTTCTGGAAGTTTATAGGGAAACACCTGGTGAGCCATTTCTGTATGAATGAAGCTGCCTCTTCATTCTTACCTTGACTAGTAATTCCATCTACATATTTGATGACTCTTCTCACCCATATGAAAGACATCCTTTATGTAGATTTGACAACAGAGTATTAAGTGAACTGTCCCAATGGCCATTTAAAAGATAAAGTAATATCATCTAAAATACTTTCTTGCCATATATTAAATGTGAGTTTGAAGAAAAATCAGTCCAGATTTTATTATGGAATTCCAAGACTTAATGGTCATTGTTAGATTTCAGAAAGATCATGTTTTTAAAGAACTTCCTAGTTTTTCCTTGTGTTTTTATAATATAGAAGGCCAGGTTTTGTTGCCTTCTTTGTTGGTGAAGATAGTAATTGTTTGAGTTATTTGGAGGGTTTTTGTTTTGTTTTGGGGGGTTTTGGGCCAGAATACACAGAATTTAAACTATCGCAATAGGCTGTTTAAATTTTTTAAAAGTAATAGCAAATGAGTTGAGCAAAAGTGGCTTCAGTCAAAAATCTTACCTTTGCAGCATCTTCCTTTTATCCTTCCCGCCTTCCCATAGCTAAATCTTCTTGTAGTTTACTTCATTTCTCTGTGTACATATTGCCAATTTATGAAAGAAAACAGAGAAGGAGAGAGAGGGATAAACTCGAACACTGACACCCTAGTCAACAAGGGAACTTTATGTTTGGTGCAAAAAACAGGATCATTTTTCAAATATAGCCCATATTAGTTACTATGACTTATTTTAATTGAGCTTTATACTACAAGATCAAAATTGTGGCTGCTGAAAGCGTTAACTATAGTTGGAAAGATCAGTGTGAGACCATTAGGCCTTCCTAAATTGGTCACGTATAAGTACACGTTTGATTTCAGCTATAGCTATTCTTTGTAGATTTGTTTCTGCATCTTTATGTGCCCTGGCTGTTTAAAGCTTTCATTCAATTTAGCAAAACGTGTGTCAGATTTTCAAATAGGTCTGTTTGCTGCTGTTTCTCCAAGCAGTTTATTACTAGACCTACTAATTGTGCTTTATCCTGAATTAATAGCATTTATTCTTCCCAACGTGAATCCCAGTTTAGCTGCCAGAACCACAAACACTTCATTATTCATCTTTTCTACCAGCTCAACACAGGAAGATATGTTACTGTCTTGGAACTGAGACCTAGTTTTTTAACTCATTGGTGGTGAGCTAATTAATTGATGTTGAGAAGAAACAAAGGACAAAACTCATGAAACAACTCAGGAAGAAATCAGATGTAATATTTAAGATAAGACCAGAAAGTTAAACCAAATTTTTATTTTCATTTTGAAATTTGAAGCTGCATCAATGCCGTATTGCAGTAGCATGAACAGGGCTGAGATTTCTGTTTCTCTGGCAACCGTCTGATCACTGGTAGGCATGTGGTTTGGGTAGCAGAATTTGGTGCCAGCCGTTACTTATGTTTTAGTGATTAAAACGTTGGATTGTTTTAAAGGTTCTGATAAAGAGTGTTGTATATTTTTTATTTCCAGGCTTTGGTTAAATCACAGCTCTGTATTTATTTTAAGAGTTAGATATTTCATTGTTTATATTTTTCCATTTGTCATAAGGGTAGATCTAGTTGGACATTGCCAGGACCGGTGAAGACAAAACAACAACAAAAATAGCGGATTATCCTGGGTTTAATTGCTCTGGTCATGGTAGAGGAACAGAACATTTTAAGATGCTTGTCCCTCTCCATTCTTCCTCTCCTCTTGTCTTATCTCCTTGCTAGTTGGTTGCTTTCACACTTTTGCTTTCCTTCCACACAGGATCAACAACTCCAGTATGAATGGAATCCCAATTAACTTTGTAATCTTGTTCTCAATGATAAGAAAAGTAAAAACCTAAAACACTATCTCACTTGAGATAGTGAGTGAATAGGTAGAGAGGTGAAGGAAAATTTAGAATACATATGAAATTATATATATGAGAAAAACAGATTAAAGTGGCTGTGAAGTAATCAGTGCTCTTAACTTATTCTTATGCTATTGACTGGTGCCTTGGTATTCATGGCAAACCAATGTTTAATGCCTCTGCCTTTCCTTCATTTATCTTAGCCATATTTTGGTTGTCATTTTTTAAAAAAGCACTAACACATCATACTGAAAAGATGAATATTGTTTCAGAAAAGGTCATATTTTAGTGTTTTCACTTTACTGGTAGAGCTATTTTACTTGCAGCTTACCTGTATAAATCCACGTTTCCCTAATTATGACAGCCAGCATCTGCCCTTTTCAAAGGATCCCTGCTTTATGTTCCCATGTTATTCCAACAATGGCTCACTCAAATTATAATTGGGTTTTCTAATTTGGGTAATTGCCTTGTAAATAAGAAAAAGAAAAAAAAACTCTACATTTAATTGTTCCTTAATTAAAAGTATTATAAGAGCTTAGTTCCATTATAGTTCCAATTTCCTCGATTGCATCTCTCCCCCACCTTGTCTATTCAGAAAATACGTGTGAATAACTTCCAATTTAGCAATCTCCTATTTCCCATTGATTATATGAGACTAGATATGTAAAAACGGCTCTGAGAAGCATCATACAGTCCAATAAAAATAGTTACTTCTCCTGTGTATTGTCCTGAAAAATTAGGTAACCTCATTTTTGTGCGGTTTGACTTACTTCAAAAAATGATTTTGCAAAAATGTTTTGTGTTTGAATCATATTTCAGCTGCTTTCCCCTACCTTCTGAGACTGAAGAGACTGAAAAAGACTCAGTCTCTTTCCTCTCTCCTGGTTAACTAGAACTGTGACTAAAGTGGGTTAACTTGCTTATTCTTTTAATCACATTAAAGTATTTGTAGAACCATAGGTTGTCATAGCCTTTCTCCTAGACATTTTAGGAAATTCTAGGACCTTTAAACTCTACATCAATCCTTGCCGAAGAGGCAAGTTTTTTTTTAAGGATTACATTTATTTAGGGAAATTTAATAGGTATGACCATTTTCTCCTTTCCCTTTCTTACAGGAAGAAACTCATTCTTAGTAAACCTGTCATTTCTCTACCTTACACACTTCGTTTTGCAATCCTAAATGCTCTGGCAGATGGATATCGTCTCATAAAATGATGATATAGTCACATGAGAAAATTTAGGGTTACTTCTTGAAAGGAGTTGAAGAGGTATTGAGCATAACCCCATACAGTTGTAAAGAATCAAGAAGTCACCATGTATATCACTAATTAGCTGCAGAGGTGTTGTAATACTACTACCACTAATAAAATAATGACAGCTAGCATTTTTGAGCCTATAATATAAGAACAACAGTAACATTTATTGTTGACTTACTTTGTTCTAGAAGTGGTGCTAAGAGCTTTGCTTGAATTATCCAATAAGTCTTGTCTAAGTCACCCCTTAATGACACCAGAATCTTTCATTATTTGGCACCTCAGGATCACAGCCTGCAAAGCCAGGCTTTAACTCCATTCTGTACCTTTGTACCAACAGTTCTCAAATATTTAACCTCAAAACCCTTTTACACACTTAAAAATCAGGATTGAAGGAGTTTTTATTTATGTAGGTTATACCTATTGATATGTCTGTATTAGATATTAAAACAGAAATTTAAACAACCCATTATATGTTAATTAAATAACATTTTTATGAAACACAACTGAATTTTACAAAACAAACAAAAAAATAGCAGGAAGAATGACATTGTTGTCTTTTTTTTTTTTTTTCCAAATACCTTCGATGTCTGGCTTAATAGAAGGCAGCTGGATTCTCATATCTGCTTCTGCATTCAATCTGTTGCAATTTGTTGTCTTGGTTAAAGCATATGAAGAAAAACCAGCCTCATACAGATATGTAATTGGACATGGGAAGATTATTTTAATAGCCTTTCCATGAAATTGTGTTATTCTTTTTTTTGATACTACCCCAAACTCTACAAGTAGTAGTTTCAACTTAAAGGTTAGGTGCAATGTGAAATCTGAAACCATATCAATGAATCAATCTTTCCTACTCTGTACACTAAAAATGGTAAGTGAAAAGGCACTCTGAGAACCTCTGGTATAAGTCTAGGAAGGTAAGAAACAGTCCAACCAGCTCAAGACCATGAGTAGAGATATTTATGCCTTATTTCAATAATTGTCTTTCAAGCCTGAGACAGAAAAGAGACCAATGATTATTTCCTCCCAATCCTGCCAAGATATAGACAGGTTGGAGACAATGTCTCTAAAGTAATTGAGAGCTCTGGCATTAAATAAACATGAAGCTGTGATCCTAAAGTTAAGTATGCTATTGTTCCCCTTGAATAAATTGAAATAAGAAATGAATCGAGATGGTAGATGCTTTCTTAGAGTGGCATGATAAAGTACCACTAATCATACTCAAAGTCTTTAAAATAAGCCAGTATTAATAATGCTAAAATTGTTGAGTGTCCAATGCATTGCTAATTTTATATCTTGAAATAAAAATTTTCACCCTGAACATTCTGTATAAAGGAAATTGCTATCCATTTAACTCAGGAGGACTTAAATATATTAATGTTTTTAAAAAGGAAGAAACAACACTTTGGTCACTTAGATCACAAAGCCTTATTTATTTATGTGTGACTTATGAAACTGCATGCTTCAACTTTTTATAAACTAACCACTAACCTAAATAAGAAATACATTTTTGCAACATTTACTCTTTTTTCTTCTCTTTTATTAGTATGCTTTAATGGTGCTTCTATTTGCTTTGCTAACAGTGAAATCATTTTATTTCTACTTGAAGATTTGCAAGAGTCTTATCTACCTGTAAACTTTCCACCTATTAACTTGCATTATATTTTCATGACAGTAAGTTGTTACTAATGATACACATGAACTGTAATACAGCTTTTTTCTTGAGGGTGGAGAGGGAATATTTATGTATTTATATAAATCATTTTATTGGGAGAAATGTCTTACTTGTAAGTAAGTATATTTCTTATGTTTTTTGTTTAAAATAACAAGTTAAAATTTTTTTATAAGAAATAGAATGGTCATCATTGAGTTTTCTGAATATAGTTCATTTTCACTTTAGACGATTAAGAGATTGATCCAAAATTATTTGTTCAGATTTTCCTCTCCGTTATATGTAAAGATATAGAGACAGGTAGAACAGAGTTATAGAAATTTCACAAACAATAAACCTAAAGCATCCATTCCCCTACACTTTTTATTTTCTTAAAGCAGTACCATGAGCATAAGAACTAGAGATAATCCATTTCAGTTATTTATCACTGTTCAGCAAATTTTGCAGTGCTGATATCCTTTTGTTCCCTGCCCAACACCAAGGTTTTATACAGCATATTTTAAAAAATCATTATTGCAGAAATATTTCATGACACTCTAACACTTCTTATCAAACATCCTCTCTGTATCTTCCTGCTCAGCTCCGAAAAACAAATGTTGAAATATAGCTACCTTAGATAAAAATCAAATATATCAAACAACATTAGCTACTGCTCCAGAAATAATCCAATGGAGGGAAACAAATGAACAAACAAATCCCAGAAAACATGGGAACAGAGGCATTATGTTTTTGTTTTGTTTTTCTTTGCTTTAAAACTTCGTTATAGATTTCAGGAAGTTAGACTTTTACATTTGAGCTCACGTTGTTAAGAAGAAAATAAAACTTTATAGTTTATATGTGAACACTGGTGTCGGGTGTTTTCTGATGCCAAATACCTGGTGTCTTTTCCAACACCAGTTCTCCAACTCTGATTCTCTGACACCAACTGCATGTCCTACAATTCAATCCTATTGTGACACTAACTACTCAAGGTTAGCATCAGATTCCATAGGTTTAAGGGTTCAGTCCCATTATACTGCCCTCACTTCAGACCACAATTACAGGTACCACCCACCTCACCCTCTCCCCCTTACCTGGACTTACGTCTGACTTGGCTACAGATTCCAGGGTACTCATAGCCACCCTCTGCCACTCCCACTCAAGTTTGATAATTTGCTACAGTGACTCACAGAACTCAGGAAGATACCATACTTACCATTACAGTTTGTTATGAAAGATTAAAATGAGCAGTCAAATGGAGAGGTACAAAGGGTGAAGTCAAAAGTGTCCTGAGGGCAGGAGCCTCTGTCCCCGTGGAGTTGGGGGGCACCACCCTACCAGCACATGGAAGTGTTCATCAGCTCAGAAGCTCTCTAGTCCCCACTGCTTTGGAAGTTTTATGAAAGTTCCATTATGTAGGCGTGATTGATTAAAGCATTGGTCATTGGTGGTTAAACTCAATCTCCATCTCCCTCTCTGGAGGTGGTGAGAGGAGGGGAAAGGTTGAAAGTTCCAACCTTCTTATCACAGCCCCGACCCTGAAGCTGTCTAGGGGCCCACCATAGTCACCCCATTAGCATAAACTCAGATATGTTTGAAAGGGGCTCGTTAAGAGTAACAAAACATGCTCCTGTTACTCTTATTACTCAGGAAATTCCAAAGGTTTTAGGAACCAGGAACAAGACCAAATATATATTTTTTATTATACCACAACTGGGTTTCCTCCAGATGGTAGAGAAGAGATTTTGAGGCTGGGCAAGAAGAGATTTTTTGCTTTCCATCTGAACATTACTGACTCTCTTCCCTAGCCACACCCACTGTATCAGTTATCAGTTGCTGCCTACCATACAAGCCCCCCAAATGGGAGTGGCTTAAAACAACAATCCTCTCACACTTCTGGAGGAACAAGAATTTGAGCATGGCTCAGCTGGGTACCTCTGTCTCAATGTCTCCCATGAGGATGCAGTCAAGCTGTCAGCCAGGGCTGTGATCTCATCTGAAGACTCTACTGGGGTGGAGCATCTGCTCCCAAGTTCACACATGCGGCTCTTGGCAGACCTTGGTCCTCACCATGGGGACCTCTCCATAGGGCTGCTCATGGCAGCTTGTTTTCCAGAAAGCAAGTTGATTCAAGTGAGAGAGAACAAGGAAGAGTCCCCAGGATGGAAGCCACTGTCTTTTTATAACTTAGTCTCAGAAGTGATGTCCCATTACTTCTGCCATATTCTGTTAATTAGATATGAGTCAGTAAATCCAGTGCACACTCAAGCAGAGGGATTACGCAAAGGCATTGAATACCAGGAGGTGGGATCATTGAGGCCCATCTTAGAGGCCACCTACCACATCCACCCTAACATAATGGATCTTGATTTGGTAAATGTTAGGAAGCACTGGACAACAGATGAGAAAGGAAATTGTAAAGACATTTGTCTGGTTTCTTTGTCACTTTTACTTTCTCAAGCTCCTCCAAAGCTTTGCTCAAAGTACTGTGGCTGATCAAAACCAGTTCTGATTAATTTTATAGTCAGTAGCTGGATCTCAGCAAGAAAGCTATATATAATCAAAGGAGTGAAATCCCAGTAGAAGGAAATCAGTTTAACTTTACCTATTTACTGTCAAATATGTAATAATCTCGTATGCCCATTTTTTTAAAGGGAGAACCAGGTTTCATTGGTCCTCAAGGAGAACCAGGCTTACCAGGGTTACCAGGAACAAAGGTAAATGTAGCGTTTTTCCCTTCCTTCCTTTCTGAAATTTTTGGTCATATATTTTTAGTCCATTATGTTACTTAGGTGACCAGATATTTTTGCCTAATGGAGAACTAAAGCAGCTTAGCACCTATTCCTAGCACTTCTAATGGGAATGTCATGTTAAATAGAATAATAGGAAGTTAATTCCAGAAAGCCTTAGGCAAAACAACAGGATGGTGGAATACATTCGTTGTTCCAGTTGTCCCCCAAATTGTACCTAAATTGATATGATGCTATTAGTCTCCTGGCCATATGGAAAAGTGAGGGAATTCTGAGGAGGAGAGGTAGAACTCATTAACTCCTGCCCCTCGTTACCCATTTTAAGACATACGCATAAATCAAACATTATTACTATTCCCCCATCACTCCCTAGATTGCAAAGGCAAGTACTGACGTCATATAGATTCCTGAGTGTCTCATCCCAAAAGGATCCATCCTGAATAACGTCTGCAGAAAGATTCTGTAATGAAAACCATCTCGTGATCTTCCACTTGGCAACCTGAGAGAGGGCCCTAAAAGCAAAATCTATATGCTGCCATATAAAAAACTATGTTGCTGTGGATACAGTCAGAGCCATAGTTCCCTTTTTATCTACCCAGTAAGACATAAAAAGGTACAGCTCTGAGGATGGAACTTTATTCATGACAGACTCATGAATCAAAGAAGGAGCAAAATTAGATCAAACTACTTTCTTTTATTTTTAAACCATAGCAGTTTTGCCTCAATGTGTACTGCATTCACCAGAAATAAGCCAGGATGATTTCCAAGAGCTCGAGAAATATGTTCATGGCTTGTTCTGACAGAGGAGTCCTCATTCCGCTGGTCAAGAGAAAATAACTCTAATCCTAGTAAATGGAAACTATGTGTGGCCTAAAGGGAGACTAAAACTCTGTCGAATTTATGTAAAATTGCTGTTTGCTCAGCAATTTCTTTTTCACATAATGAGCTGTCAAGCTTATTAACAAAATATGAGGAAAGCCTGTTTTAGCCTGAACAGATTTACACACGAAATGCACTTTCTGGAGTAAAAAGAGCTAGAACAAAAGAATAATGAGCATTCTGTGTTCATGTCAGATCTCGTATTTATTCAGGCTTGCAGCCTCAGAACCAGGTAGAGAAAGAGGATTGCTTTGTGGATAAGCACAAAGAAATGGGAAACCTGGTCAGTGCTGGAGAGGACCAGGCATGAACATGATCTCTAAATGTTTGTGGCATTTTGTTCGCTAAACAAGGGAAAATAGGAGAAACACAGACTGTGGAGTGTAGAGTTCATCCGTAAATATATTTTCTTTTGTTCACTTATTTTAAACTCTTCCACAGTCAAAAAAATCCAGATGTAGAGCCGTAAAATCAACATTAATTACTGTTCGTGAAGAACCCAGCCTGATTTTACAGAACAGATACTTTTATAACAGATACTACTCTGAACTCCCAATAAAAGTAAAGACTACTGTAACTGTTTTGTATTTCCACAAGAGGGATGTGAATAAGAAATTCATTTAACAATATTCTGAAGTTAATTTTCAGCTGAATTACCTATCTAACATGAAATTGGTATCATAATGGAAAAGTCATGATTATTTAAACATCTCTTTCAGCCAAACACTAGTCTTTTACCGGCTGCGTAGGCAGTCTGGATTTGTACCAGTAAATTCAGATTTTAAAAATAAACTAAGTCCTCATATTTTATCCCCAACACAGTGAAGAGAGATCATAATGAAGAAATACGTATAATTGCATCTAAAAATCTGTTTTATGTACTGCTGTATTCTCAGCATCTGTATAGCGCCTGAGAGAAACCTCCATCAGTCTAAAGAAATAGGACTTTATTATGAATAATTTAGAATACTTTGTATAATATTGTTTAGTCATTAATTCAACACATTTTTTTCCAGACATTTTTCTAGTATTTGAGAATGGGGAATAAATGCAACAAAAACAGTCTCTACTCTACTGAAGCTTCCACTGTAATATGTGTAAGAAAGGGGTGGAAGAAAAGAAAAAAGTACACAAATATGTAATGTAATTCTAGAGAGAGACTAATAAGCAACTGATTAGGGGCATGATGATAATAAGTGATTCTAGGTAAGCATATATGGACTCCACTACTCTGGTAAATACTACAGAGAAATGATTTTCTAAAATTTTTGTTTTTCTCTAAAATAAGATTATAGTTACCATTTTAGAATTCTTCCGTAAAATATTAAGAGCAACACCAAACATGGTATCTACATATTTAAATAAAAATTCCATATACCAGCAAAAGTGCTTCAGTGTCTAATCCCTGGAAAATCCCTTCTGGAGCACCTTTTCCATCTCCTGCATCCAATCAAGTCCCTTGTCTTTCTCCCAACCTCTCCATTGTCCCACTCCCTTTTGGTTCACGCTGAGAAACCTACTGAGTCTTCTTCATCCTGGCCCTAATCTATCCCACCTCCCCTGCAAAACCACAAAGGTTTCCCACAGTGGGCATGATACAGACAAAGATCTTGGAATTTAAATCCCTACATCACCCATAACAGATCGAAATCCTACTTTCTTTTCCTTTCCAAGACGAATCAGTCCTTCAGTGAGAAGGGTGCCTCCCTCATCCGTAAACATATCATCACCAGAAATCGAAACTTGTTTGATTATTGAAATTCTACCCATCGTGCAGGAAGCCGAACGCTCTCAAGTCTGTGTTCAGGGAGTGTAAAACAGCACCGTCTTCCTGAAGGGCGATTAGCTAGCTTTTAAAATGTTTATACTTTTTGACACAGCCATTTGTCTAGTAGGAATTTATCCTAAGAATATGACCAGAGATGTGCAAAAGATTTACATACAAAAACGTGTATGCAAAAATTGAAGACTGACTACAGTCAGTTCTATATCACAGCTCTCCCACGTTAAAGGCTTTGGGCAAGTTATTTAACCTCTCTGAACTTCAGTTTCCTCATCTGTAGACTATGGATACTAACACCTTTCTCATTTGTCCTGGGGATTAGATAGGATAATGCATGTAAAGTGTTGTGTGCAGTTCCTGCACTCATCAATAGCACAGTTATAAACAGTGAAAATTATAATATACACCCTACCTCATCCTTCAGGATATGACCCAAGTCTCACCAAAAGGAAGTCAATCTGGACCATTGAAAACCCTGTGGAGTTTCTTCTTCTCTCACATATGGCCTTACATTACTCCTTAACTCTTAACTATTTTGTTCATGTGGATCTTATCTAACTAGAGCACTAGCTCCCTGTGGGCAGTGACCATGCTCATCCTTCCCAGAGCTATAAATCTAGTAAAAGCTGTAACACCTATGGATCTTGTACAATGCCAAGCACTTTCCATTTCTAGGTTATGAAACCAGTACTCTAATTTTCTCCATTTTACAGAGGAAACTGAGGCTTTCAGAACTTAACTAACTTTCCCCAAAACACAAAACTGGTAAGTATTCCAGAGCCAGGAGTAAAGCCCAGAAAATCAAATTACAAAACTTGGCACTTAGCCATTTTGCCCTGCTTCGGAAGATCTTAAAAAGCTGCTGCAGACTGAAAACTATGTCCATGCCTGTTGTGAGGTATTAATGATGGCCCTTATCAATTCCCTTTAAAGGTCTTTCTGGGACTTCCCTAGCAGGCCAGTGGTTAAGACTCCGAGCTTCCAGTGCAGGGAGCACTGGTTCGATCCCTGGTCAGGGAACTATGATCCCACATAGGGCGCGGCCAAAAAAAAAAAAAAAAAGTCTTTCCATTTACCAACATAGGCATCTGACAGGCATTTACCAAACCATTTCCTTGTCTATAAAACGGGAATGAAAATGTAAACGTTGAATTTTTTTTTTTTTTTTTTTTTTTGGTACACGGACCTCTCACTGCTGTGGCCTCTCCCGTTGCGGAGCACAGGCTCCGGACGCGCAGGCCGAGCGGCCATGGCTCACGGGCCTAGCTGCTCCGCGGCATGTGGGATCTTCCCGGACCGGGGCACGAACCCGTGTGCCCTGCATCGGCAGGCGGACTCTCAACCACTGCGCCACCAGGGAAGCCCTGAATAATTATTTTGATTATTAAATGAGATAATCCATGTTGAGGTTAATACAATAACGAGTATGTGGTAAATAAATAGTAACTTTCTGCTTTCTTTGATTTTATTCAACTCATTCATTAACCTACAGGGACTAGCTGGGGGTGATAGGGGGCGCCATTCACCTATTTTGCAATTTGTGACAGGGCGACCGTGGGGAGGCAGGGCATCCTGGAAGAGGGGATCGAGGGGAGCCTGGAGCCCCTGGACCAAAGGTCAGTTATTCTCACACTGGAAAACAACATTCTCTGGTTTGGAAATGTGTGCCACTTACTTCAGAACATGCAACTAAAATAAAATTATTCAAGGGGTATTAAAACAGCCAAAATCACACATAACTCATTGAAATTCACACCAATTCGTTATTTTCTAAAAAGGGTTTTACAATTCAACTTTTCCAGTTTACTCTGTTCTGTTCAGTCAACAAATTAATAACACATCCAAATATAAATCGGGAGGTACTGTCACACTAACACCTTACCGCTCGATGTATATTAAAACCTACTGAGGAAAATGTGGAACCGTGTTGTGTTAGTTTCTATGGTAATTTGATGGTGTGTAACACCTTGAAAGTATGAGAGCTAAGGATTTATTTGACTGTTCAATCTATTCCTCTAAACTTCCTGAAAACTAGTATGGTAACACTTTATTTTAATAACCCATCCTAGAGACACAGGAAGTGATTTACTCTTTGATGAAAAGGAAATTTATGCAAACACTGTTGAGACTAATGAGAATTGGTCACAGAACTCTTCCCATCCGCTGATGGGTGGGGCAGTCTTCAGAATTACAATGGCATGAAGGTTGGTGGAGAGACCAGGGAGTGAACTAATGATACGGTGATAATACCTACGTTCAGTGTTGTAACAGCCTACATCATATGGAGTCATATATTGAGGCAGTTAAAATAAAGTGTTTCCATTTTTCTGTATTATTCTGAGTCACTGCTAATTTCTTTTTTTTCTGTTCTTATCTCCCTCTGTCATGTTCTCTTTTTCATCTTCATATTCTTCTGTAATAGGGGAAACAAGGTGAATCAGGAACTAGAGGCCCAAAGGGGTCTAAGGTCAGTAACTGGGTAACCATTTTAATGTAACATGAGGCCGTCATGTAACATGTGTCTCTTCCACAGAGAATCATGTTTTAGATTAAACTCTTTCACACACTGGGGTTGCAGTAATTTCATCCCTATGATGATATCTCAGAACAGTTGGTTTGTTTCATCTTGTTTGTTTTTGTGTTCTGTGCTTCAGACCATTCTTTATGAGAAATTGTATTTCCTGTTTCATATGTATAGCTTATTTGGAAAAAATTAAGTACTTTACTTAAATTATATACGGTATAATCTTATTTTTTATTTCCTGGCTATCTTTGTGATAAATGTTCAGATTATACTTTGCTTTCAAGTCAGTTGACTCCCTTCATTCCATTAAAATTTCACCACTAATTGAAATTCTCTCCTTTATCATGCTCTTTATATAGTACCTGCAAAAATCTACATACTACTAGCAGAATCATGTTATTAATCATGCTAATAATGTAGAAAATGGGGAAAACAGCAGAAATTAATAATTCCCCATTCATAGCAAAATTTTATTATTATGGTCAATGTTATTAGCATAATGTGGATAGAAAAATTATAATCCCTTTTCCTGCTCATCTTCATTGGTCCTTATCCAGTTTATAAGAAAGACATATAGAAATGCTTTGAATTCTATTTAGGAAAAGGGCCCTGTAAATTTTAGGCTATTTTAAAGAACCTTCAAATCTACCCAGGTTCAAATCTCTTCTCCAAAATTTCTGTTTAGACTTCGGAAAATTTTGAGTGTTCTCAGTGATGCATTTGCAGTTTGAGGTTTAGATGATTCCTGGTGTCTCTTGGCGGGGATGGGAGGTAGTCATCACACCATAAATGGACATTTAGAGACTTTTCATGTTGCATTGAAAAAAAGAGAAAGCTGTGTTTGCCCAGATCTTGACCTTCAGCCCCGCCAACCTGGTCCAGCTAGCTGCTGTCCACTTCAGCACTTTCTGAGGGCTAAGAGACCTATACCTCTAGAAAACTTTTCCTTAGATCTCCATCATCAGAGGGAGGTCCAGCTGGTGACCTTTCCCTCCTAAATCTCCCTAGAATGACTTCTCAGAAAACAGACAACCCAATTAATTGGTTGCCTCTTTTCCCCCTTGCCCCAAATCTCTTCATATACAGGCAGGAACATAGCTCAGTCTGAGAGGTAAAATCTTGTTTTGGGTGTCATGGAAACCACTTGCTTTGCTTTTCAAGATCCCTAGGAAGCAAGTTACCATATGTATTGTTGTTTCAAAAGACTCTGTCATCTGAAGGGGGAAGTTTAATTCACTTCGGGGGGCATCTTAAAGAAGCATTTGCCATGTCAGTGGTTATTGTATTTCTAGTGGTTATTTTCCACTTCAGAAGTTCATATTAAAAGTGTTGCCGTATGGTGTTAAATACATCCTTAGATTTGAGATATTTCTGGACTGTTGGCCTCACTACTAACTCGGTTTTCTTCTCTTTTCACCGGGGAAAGGGTGACCGTGGAGACAAAGGGGACTCTGGAGCCCTGGGACCAAGGGTGAGTGTGTCTCATCTACTCTTTTGGCCTCCAACAAGCCTAGATTTGGAGTGTGTGTCTGTGTGGCTTTTCACAAGGCACTTGGACTAATAATACCCCACAATAGCGCTGGACGTAGACTACTGTGACTATTCCTGCTACTCCCCCCCCTTTCTTCTTATTTTTTATTGTAGTAACCAGGAGCACTGAGTACATAGACTGGAACACGTAAGATAAGCCCATAAGGAGAAGGTCTAAAGAACTCTTTCTATCTACTTCCCCTCTGCCAAATGAGCGATAGCAAGCCCATAGCCATCCACCTAATAGAACTTTCCACTTTTCAATTAACTCAATTAAAAAGAAAGCAATAGTCCATATTTTCAGAACCTTTTTAAAGCACAGGCAGGGAATTAGGACATGACTAATGGAAATTCAGTGGCAGAGCTACTGAGTAGGATAGACATCTTAAAAATATTTGTTCCCTCCTTATAGGTGCTGTTCAAATATATATATATATATTTGTTCCCTATTTGCTTCCATTTTAATGGAATTCTATCCCTGTTAGGAAAGCCAAGCATTTGTTGTGTTCCATCTTCTTAAAAAATGAAGAAGCAATCTATGAGGTGTAGATGAGAGAGAGGTCAGGAGTTGCTTTAATAAATATGGATAAAGCCAACAAAATTTTGCAAGTCAAATCAGATTAGCCTACACATTATAATTTTTAGGAAACAGCTTTTGAGATTGAATTGTATTTCTTTTTTATCCAATTTAATATATTTAACCTACCACAGACAGGAAGTTAGAAGTAGTTTGCCTCCTTTGAAATAAGGACAAACTTTGAACATGATTATTTATTCTAAAGTACATTTGGGCCTTAGTCGGGAATTGATGGTCAGAGAGAGCTGTTTGCTGCTATTTCTGTTTTCGCCACAGTCCCTTCTTCATCCTAGCCTAACCCCCGTGATGTTCTCTTGGCTGATTTTTTCATAGGGTCCACCTGGTCAAAAGGGAGATCAAGGAGCCACCGAGATCATAGACTACAACGGCAACCTCCACGAAGCCTTGCAGGCAAGTGACTGCTCCCTGCCTTGATACAGACAGTGACACTGATGAGACCCTTGTAATGTGTGTAGCTATCAGCTTCCACACCCCCCTCAGATCTCAGAGGGCTCCACCACTCAAAGCACACCTTCTCCCTGATCTCCTGAACCCATCTTTTCTCTGCCCCAGTTTATCCTCTTTATTTCCTAGCATTTTTCAATCTTTCCTTCTCTTTCCCTTCTACCTTCAGATGTGCTTTAGTCAGTCTCACCTTAAATCTTGTACTGGTTTTGCCAAGCTTTGTCTCCTTGCTTGATACGTGAACCTAGCAAAGCCATTAAGAGCCCTGTGGCTCTGGAGTTTGAGCTGCCTGGGTTCACATCTCTTGCTTACTAAGTGCATGAGCTAGGGTTGTCGTGAGTAGATGACTAAGTACATATTATACACTTAGAACAGTGCCTAGCACATAATAAGTCTTTTATAGGTATTTCTTGCTACCGCTCCTGTTCAATTCTTTTTCTTCTGTTAACAAAAAGCCATAGACTGTGTGGCTTGTCTCCATCACCTTTGCTTCCTATTTCCTATTTATCCTCTTCATACTTAGACTCCGCGTTGTAGCGTGTACCATTATTTTGTTGAAATTTCTCTTATAAAGGTCAACAATAACCTCTAGGTGCCCATGGTACTCATCACTCTTGACTTTTACGTGACATTATACTAAACCGCCTTCCTTTTGAAACTCTTTCTTTCTGATTTCTCCAACCTTCTACTCTCATTTCTTCCAGTTTTCTTCTTGGATGGATCCACTCTATTTTAGTATTTCCAATTTCTCTGTCCACCCCCTAATTCTGGGTATTCTCAAGTCTCTGATCTTTTCTTGGTATAATCACTCCCCTTGTGTTCTTTCCCATTATGCCTTCCAAATCTTTCACCTCCAGGTCTGATCTGCATATACCTCTAGCTTCCCAGGAATATTTCCACTGTGGATGCAACACTGCCTTGTCAACTCTCACCAATACATACAATTATACTGGTTACCTTTCACACCTACCAAATGATTCCCTTTCCTAACTAACCAGTTTCTGTTAACGAAACCACAAGTTTTCTAATTTCTTGAGATGGAAACTTTAGTGTCATTTTAAAACTATTCTTTGTCCTTCATCCTTTATATCTCACCAAAAGCTACTGTTTCCTTTTTCAAAGTATCTCTTGAGGCTGCCCCACTCTCTCCGTTCCCGGCTAGGTCTGCATGTTGTTTATATCAGATCTAACACTGCAATGAGCCCTTAACCAATTCCTCTACCCCTAGTACCTCCTTGCTCTTCTAATCTTTTCCTATATATCACTCCAAGGTTAATTTTCCTAAACTATCACTATTTTGATGACTCTAATCTGTTCGGAAACCTAAGTGACCCTCTTGCCTACTCTATCAAGCCCAAACTCCTCCATCTCACTTTTAAGGCCCTATAACCCTGCCTTTCCTGTACAGAATGTTTTATTTCCCCACAACATATTTATCATATCTATAAAAATAACCATCTTTTTTCCTGGTTCATCCCTTTTCTTTCATTCATCCATCTAAATCCTATCCAACAATTCACTGCTGCCACCCAGGTGAATTTCTCCTCTGAATCCTTTTAAATATTAGCAGTCAGGACCCAGTAGTTTAACATTTAATTATTCTCAGATTCCATAATTTACTTTAGTTTTGCCTCTTACCAGATTGTAAATTACTTGTTGACAGGAAACTCATCTTGTGCTTATTTTATCTCCCCCAATGTGTCTGACCCAGGTCTAGGCATGTAAATATTAAATAAACTTATTGGTTGAATTCGTAAGTATACTTCATTCATATGCACAATCCATTTTTTTGCTTGAAAGCCAAATTAGTTGTTTTAAGTATTTTCCATTTTGTACTTGTTTGATTTTTTTTCCACCCATATGATTTCACTAACATTATCTAATCATGGTAGATCTACATTTCTATGGGTCCTTTGTTACAACTATCATTTTTAAATAGTAAAGCATTTATTAAATAGTTTTTACAGAATCTATCTTCAGCCTTGTATTTTTCTGTTCTTTTTATTCTTTTTCTTCTGGTAAAGCACATAGAGACACATGCTTACTGCTTAGAGAAACATTACTTGGGCAGTGTGTTCGGTCAACAGCTTGAACTAGGGTTCCTCAGTGCAAGTGGACTAGACTCAAGCAGTAGCCTCTGGGCTATTGTCAAATTCTAGAATCAGTTTTCTAAATTGTTCCCTTTTTCCCACAAGTTGATAACTGCGTGTATAAAGAAAGAGAAAGAACAGGAAGTTTTTGTTACTTACTATGTGGTCAGAGTTCTTCCTTCTGAAATATAGGGTCACATTTTTCAACTTTATTAGCAAAATTGTAAATTTCCCTTAAACTGCTTCCATTGGCACCATAATTCTTACTACTGCCTTTAAGAGGTATCCACTCTCTTATCTTTCAAGATATGCTTCTATGTTATTGGCCATGGCCATTTTCTGGAAAGACTGTGGAAGAGTTTTAAAACCTTTACATGAACAGAGCCTGGCATGAAGCAAGCTACCCTCAGTCTAAAACTGAAATCTGCTTTGATTTCCCCTCTGTTACTAACTAGCTGAGTCACTTTGGGGAAATCACATAATGTATCTATATTTCATTGATCTGATCTGTAAAATGACGATGATTTGGAATGGATTTTTTCTAAGAGTCCATAAAATCTAATATTATGCTTCGGCTTATTTTTTTAGGAGCTCCTGAATACCCTTTGTTGATGTGCCAAAACGCACTGTACTTTTTTAAAAAATCTGACACCTACATCTTGATATGAAAGAATAGATGTGCTCAGGTTCTTTTTTCACCTCGAGTTCTATATGACTGTAAACCAGTCAATATCCATCACAGCCAACTAGTTCATGTTTATACCTCAACCTAAAGATTTATTATTCTTAGGGGGTTGTTTAGGCAACTACGTGTTGTGCTTGTAAATAGCTTATAGTGTTTTTTTTCACTTCAAAACTGTTTGTTTTTCCAATATAGTACTCTAGTGAATTAAGAGTCCCTAATAAATAAATTAAACTAAATAGCCATTAGATTGAGAGGAAGGAATAGACATTTATTCTTCTAGTTCTCTAACCAGTGATGGATATTCAGTTTTGCAAATTCCATTTCACTATTGCCTCCTCTAGAAAAAATCTGCCCCAAAATCTGGATACTTAGATAAATAAGTGCATATTACAATTATAAAAATATCACTTAGAAATATAAAATTTTACTGTTGCCTCTACTGAAAATTGTTACAGGTATACCTCCTTTTATTGCACTTCACTTTATTGCAATTCGAAGATACTGCATTTTTTTACAAATGGAAAGTTTATGGCAACCCTGTGCCAAGCAAGTCCATTGGTTCCACTTTTCCAACCGCATTTGCTCACTTCATGTCTCTCTGCCACATTTTGGTAATTCTCACAACATTTCAAATTTGTTAATTTTGATTATATTTGTTATGGTGATCTGTGATCTTTTTTTTTTTTTCCTGGCTGCGCCGCATGGCTTGCAGGATCTTAGTTCCCCAACCGGGGATCAAACCTGGGCCCATGGCAGTGAAAGGGCTGAGTCCTAACCACTGGGCCACCAGGGAATTCCCTGTGATCAGCGATCTTTGATGTTACTATTGCAAAAAGACTATGACTCTCTGAAGGCTCAGATGACGGTTAGCATTTTTTTAGCAATAAAGTGTTTTTTTATTGAAGTATAGTTGACGTACAATATTATGTAAGTTCCAGGTGAGCAATACATAAAGTGATTTACTGTTTTTAAAGGTTATACTTCACTTATAGTTATTATAAAATATTGGCTATATTCCCTGTGTTGTACAATATATCCTTGAGCAATAAAGTATTTTTCGATTAGGGTATGTACACTTTTTTTAGACATAATGCCATTGCACACTTAATAGACTACAGTACAGTTTAAACAAAACTTTTATATGCACTGGGAAACCAAAATTTGTGTGACTTGCTTTATTACGACATTCACTTTATTTCGGTGGTCTGAAGCCCTAACCCGCAGTATCTGAGGTACGCCCGTATTTACATGAGCATTTGTCATAAGCCGTTTATTTTGATTTTTATTTAAGGTGGTTATGTTTCCACAATTAGCAGTAAAACCTTTCATTTCCTACCTCAAGCTTTTAAAATTTCTCAACACCATATAAACTAAACCTCTTCTCTAGTGTAAATCAGGGGTGATTTTAAGCTTGCATCATTATGAGACGTGAAAGAAAATAATTTTTAATTCTACAGAGATTCACATAAGCATCTCAGAGAATAAATCACAAAGCATCCCGCTAGCCTTCAACCAATTTACAGCTTCTTTAACTCATGCCTCCCATTTCACATCATGCCTCAGTAGAGAATGACATGTCTTTCTCCATCACTACCAAAAATTCTGGTTTTCAAATCATTACTGAAGTTCAACCGAGAACCCTGCTGAGTGTATGTAGTTTTAACTTAGAGGAACCAGATACAAGAAATCCAAAGTGAGCCAACATCTTTAGGATGTCTCCGAGTGTCTGCACACTGGTTCTTCAAGATGGCAGTTAAAACTATGTTTTTGAGTAGTTAGCTTAGTTTTCTATCATTTGTTCTTCTGTTAACTGGGTGGAACCTGCTGTGTATAATTTTTAGGTCTCACAAATACAGTTATTTAACAAGCTTATTTAAACCCCTTCTGTTATAGTTCAGTTTCCAATAATAATGTTCTTTTATTTAGGCAACTCACTTTAAAACATGTTGTTATCCTTGAACTTTCAAAAAGACAAGCTAGTTTTGTGCTTAGGTGGAAAATGAATCATACATGGCTCAGGTTGGAAAACCTCTGAGACTTTAAATTTTAAACTCCTTCCCTCTCCAAGGTTTTATGTTTTTGCTGTCTAGTTAAAAATGTTATTTATAATTGGAAAGTAATGATAAAGAAATTATTTCTACTCTATACTTTTCTAATAGCCTTTTTTAAATGACTCATCTACCCATATAGGAGCAAAGAAGTAGCTTTCTCATAACCGTAAATTCAACTCTTGGTTTAGATGAATCCCTTAAGAATAAAATAAGTGGTACCTTATGTTACATAGATATGATGGTATAAAAATCTGGGCCTTAACTTTTTTATAACCTTGCCCCAGTTTGTGGCCATTTTGCCTTCTATCTTAGAAGCACTGGTTATTTTTTCCTACCCTGTCTTCTCTGAAGCTGTAATGACCGTGATTGATCTTATCCTGGAATACAAACTTGAACCATCTGTACACAGGCATAAATGTATTGTTTTCTAAGGAATGATGCACCATGTCACTAAAAACTCAAGTGTTTGAAGTGAGGTGGGTGGATGATGTTAAGATTATATTTTACAACAACGACAATAAAAAACAGCACCAACACCTTGAATTAGAAATTGGAAGGGAGCAGTGGAAGACAAAAAGATGGAGTTAAACCGATAGTCACAAGTTTACATGTAATTGGACAGTGTTTGTCTAGGACCAGAGCTCCTAATGGAAAATGTTCTCTCCCCTAAAATCGCATAAAGTGGTACAGGTGTTACAGAACTTTTTGTACAGCACTTAGACTAGAAAATCTTAAAACAAAAATGGTTTGTGGATTGGTTGTTTTAGAAATTCATACTTTGAGAGAATATATTTTGGTACAGTATTCAAACCCTTTACATTAAGAAACAAGGCGAATCCCATGTCAATTCCTGTCTTAGTCATGGCACACACACACAGACACACACAAACACACAGACACACACAAGCTAATTATAATGCACCAAATGAGATACAAACTAAAAGAAAAAAATATTACTTATACAATTAGATATTTCCGTTTTCTCTAATCAAAGTACTCTAGAAATAGAGTTTTTATGAATAGGAAAGTTTCTCAGCTCCCAATTAAATTATACTGACAAGCCACCAGTGTACACCATTTTACTTCATAATTTAAATCAGTGAATTAAAATGTTGACATTTCTGTTTTCTTTATCCATAGATTTTTAAATAACATTCTAAAAAGAATTTTTACAAGCTATGGTATTCGTTTGAAGATAAGATATGTTTTCAGGATCTTATCAATTCCTTATACGACATCAGTCTTGCCAAAATATATTCAAAATCTTATTTCAGAAATGTATTACTGTACTTTGGCACACAAATTAGGTAACTCTGTCTTTATCAATACATTTTCCCAACAGAGGATTACCACCTTAACAGTCACGGTAACTCCTATTGCATGATTTCTGTGGTTTGTGACTTTGTATTCGGTGTTGATGCATGCCGGTCATAATAGTACTAATGTAGCTGTTGTTTTTATCTGATATTTAATGTTATGTTTTCTTATATTAGTAACCTTTTACAACATTTGCCCCAGTTGAATCACTTTGTCTGCTTAGTAAAAAAGTCCAAAAATAATTTTATTGTTATTTTTCTTAAAAGTCTTTGGCTTTATCTTAATCATATGGCTTTGTTCTTTAGTGTTTGGGAAATCAAAACCTTTGTCGGGAGGGGAGGAGAGAAGTGTTTCTAGAAACACAGGATATATTAGGAAGTTAATTCAACTCCAAAAGATGTATGTGGGACATGGCAGCCATTTTACATTGTCTTACAAATCAACTCTAGAGTATTATTTTAACCTAAATGTGTTGATATTTTTCTGCATATAAGTAGGTAGATTTTATAATTCCGTAACCAGTGAAATGTTTCCTCTTTGCATATTAATACTGGAGGATATTTGATCATGATAGAAATTAGGGAGGTGTGGAGTGTACTTAGTATTTAAAGCATACAATTTATTATAGATACTATCTTTTAAAACTTTAAAACTTTGTCTTTTCTGGATTTAGGGTCCCCCTGGACCACCTGGACCTCAAGGACTACAAGGGCCAAAGGTTATTCTTTATTTTACTTGTTTCCGTTTACTACATATGGTGCAGAGAATCCCATATTAAATATATGTATCTCTGAAAATCAATCTTACAAAATACCGGAGGAGCTGAGATCAACAATATTGCTTAAGAGAGCTGAGAATAGAAATTGAGGTCTGGGGCTTCCCCGGTGGCACAGTGGTCGAGAGTCCGCCTGCCGATGCAGGGCACACGGGTTCATGCCCTGGTCCGGGAAGATCCCACATGCCACGGAGAGGCTGGGCCCGTGAGCCATAGCCGCTGAGACTGCGCGTCCGGAGCCTGTGCTCTGCAACGGGACAGGCCACAACAATGAGAGGCCCAAGTACCGCAAAAAAAAAAAACAAAAAACAGAAATTGAGGTCTGGGCTGAAGGAAGAGGGATCAGAAAAAAGAAAAATTAGGAAAGAAGGGAGAGAAATAGAAATGGCATTAAATTTAGAAGGAGGACATTCAGAAAAACAGAATATTAAACAAAGGAAAAACAAGTTTTACAGAAATTGTACGTGTAAAGAAACACTAAATGTGGTGTATGGAAAAAGGCAAATATTTAAATTGAAAGAAAATTTACTCTGACACCAAAAAAGTTCCTTTCTTTCAATCCTTTCATAATAAAAAGAACAAGAAAAGTTTCAGCATGACGCATTCACAAATGACAATTTTAGGAATCACTTTCAGTCATTTTATAACACATCCTGCTATATATATATATATATATATTCAAACGTTCTTCCATTTAAATTTCATCTAATAGAACATACCAACTATGAACAGTAGAAACCCAATTACTTGATTATATCTAAAATTTATTGGTAATGTTAGCTTTTTCCCTCCAAACTTAAGCTTATTAAACCACGTTTGATCAATTAATACATGGCCAGCGATTCTGGCTTTTCAGACCTGAGCTACACGTGTTGAAATACGACTTTCATCATTGGGTTTCTTGTAGGAGATTCAAGTGGTGTCAAAATCCATCTTTTGTTTATGCCTTTAGGCAGTTTATTTGCTAAATCTACCTCATACACACACACGCATACACACACACACGCACACACACACACACACACGCACACACACATATCAGCTTTTGTACTTTTTCAAGATACTTAAAAACTGAAAGCTAGCACATAGAAACAATTATTTTTCTATTATTAAAAGGAATATGCAGTAAAATATTACTGAGGTCCTTGGCTATGTGAGATATATTTAGAACATAGATGCTAATTTCAAACAGATTTCATGTATAACGTTACTGTAGGTTTGGGGATTTTTTATTTTCTATTTCTCCTCCACGTTCTGCTCCCTAAGAGATATAACACAAAAAATGCCCCAATCATATGCAGTCTTTATCCCTGGTAAGCAAGTTGGCCTGGATCCCTATTCTTTAGTATCTTGGTGAGCTGGACTAGAAAACCTAGACGGAAATCTGTAGATTCCTTTTTCCTCTGTGTAGAGTCAACCAAGATCTAAGTTCCTTGCTTTATGGAAGCAAGACTAAGTCTCCAGAAGCAAAATTGTCCTCAATGCTAAATATGTACCTTATTCCATACAAACCTCAAAACCTTCTGGGACTTGATTCTTCTTTATAGCCCAAAGGCCTACAGAAGCCCCAAAAGCACTTGACCCAAAGAAGGCTACCTAGCTACCTAGCCAAGAAAGCTATATCATTAAAACCTACATCCCCTGTGTTTTATAATCCAATTGCTATTCATTCACTAATTACATTAATCAACAATTAATTTGGAGCCTCTATTCCATGGTAAATACTGATACCTAGTAAAGATACTAGGATATAGCAAGGGGTTTTATTTTATTTATTTATTTTTGGCTACGTTGGTTCTATTGTTACTGCACGCAGGCTTTCTTTAGTTGTGGCATGCAGGGGCTACTCTTCGTTGCAGTGCACAGGCTTCTCATTGCGGTGGCTTCTCTTGTTGCGGAGCACGGGCTCTAGGCGCACGGGCTCCAGTAGTTGTGGCTCGCGGGCTCTAGAGCGCAAGCTCAGTAGTTGTGGCACACGGGCTTAGTTGCTCCGCGGCATGTGAGATCTTCCCGGACCAGGGCTCGAACCCGTGTCCCCTGCATTGGCAGGCGGATTCTTAACCACTGCGCCACCAGCAAAGCCCAGCAAGGGGTTTTAACAAGGAGCTTTTAGCCCAGGGATGGAGAAAGGCAAGTAAAGGCACAATTATTAATAAACAGAGTAAGTGCATTGGTTAAGATGTGTACAGGAAGGCTCCTCTCTGCCTTGGGGTCAAGGATGACTTCGAGCTGAAACTGAAAGGCAGGAAGAAATTGGCCAAGTGAATGTCTAGACAAGTAGGGTAGGGGAGGGTTGTTAGTCATACTCCCTTACCTCTTACCGTGCCACCCTTCCCACTATGCCAGCACTCTGGCCCACCTCGTACACGCCACAATGATCTTGTAATTGAGATCTTGGCTTAGTTGATACAGTCCTTCATGCTTTCCATTATCTCCCCTTGAGAAGTCCTTCATGCTTTCCATTATATCCCCTTGGGATAATTGCGGGGAGTTGTGCCTATGACCAGGAGTCAGCAAATTCAGCACGGGGCAAATATAAAACCCATTCTCACTCAGGACACACAGCCTCAGACTGAATGGGAACCTATTCAAATTAGCATTCCTCCTTCCTTTATCAAACAAGGACTGTTTGACTTCTTATACATCAAACAACTCTTTACAAACTACTTTTGGTGGGTGCAGGATAAATGAATAACTCATGAATTATATTTTCCTTTAAACATTTGTGGGTCACATTTTGAAGGGAAAAGCATAGCAACCATTACTGGACCCAGAGTGCTGACAAGTATTCAGACTGCATGAAACTAGGGCTTAGCCAGTTGCATCCAACCTTAACAGACTTGTTGGTGGCAAAATAAATGTTGCCGCTACCACGAAGAGCAGGAAATCTGGAATTTTTTAAAAAAGGATTTTTTCCTTTTTTCTTTTTTTTTTTTCATGTGTTTGTCATGCCTTCCTTTAACATTTGGAAGGCTCAGATTTCACACTATGACCAATAGCTCTTAAAGTTCTAACCAGGGAAAGCAACTCTAACCATTTCAATATTGTGGTTTATAACATCACCAAACAAGCCTTTCTAGAAAAATACAGCCTCAAGTCAGTTCCCTTGGAAATCTGTCTGCGAGGCAGGCTACTCATACACTCCAAAGAATTGTTTTTACAAAGTTTCCGAGGTGTGGGCATCAGAGAGATTTATAATGGGGTCTACATAAATGACCCATTGATATAAGATAATATCTTGTCTTTCAAAGAATTTGTTCAGTACCTTTACAATTGAAAAGTAACTGGACATTTGTTGTTTGAATAAATCTCTAGCACATTGTTTAAATTTATCTTTAATGGAACATCTTCAGTTAAGAAAAAATAAATCCATCTATTTTGGGTTTGTCAAGGGTTCTAATAAATCACGACATGGATAGTAAATTCAGTTCGTTCCTAGCATAGTATAGGAAATTGAATTGATTCAAAAGTAATTTTCTGTGGATTAAGATATTATCTGATATATTATATCCTTCAGTGAGGCTTATCTGGAAATAGCACATTCACAATCATTATGAATTTGTATTCACGGTTCAAACAATGCCAGGTTAAATATTATAAACATATGGGGCCTTTCATTTTACTCTTTCTTGAGTTAACTACCATGTTTTTGCTTTTTTCTAAAATTGGAAAATAAGAGAAATCATACAGAATTTTAAGGAGGAAAAAATTAACTATTATTTTAATAATTTTTAAAACTATTACTAATAATAAATTTTAAAAACTAATAGTTAAAAATTAACTATTATTTTTAAATTAATTAAAAAATTAATTATTGAGGCGTATAGGTTGTTCCTGGAGGATATGGTCAGCCATCAGATGATTTCAGTTTTCTTTCACCAAATTCTTATAGTCTGAATCTCACATGAGGGGAAAAAATAAAAACACTGAATCTTAGCGATATGTAAGTATTATTATACGTAATATTCAAAAAAAATGTTATTTTGGAATTCCCCAGCGGTCCAGTGGTTAAGACTCTGGGCTTCCACTGCAGGGGGTCCAGGTTCGATCCCTGGTGGGAGAACTAAGATCCTGCATGCCACACAGTGTGGCCAAAAGAAAAAAGAAACATTATTTCACTTTGTATAGTCATGTGGTATGATGTAATATATGGTGCATTTGCTGAAAGTTAAATTGTACTGTTACCAACTAGCAGCATTTTTTGCCTCATTTTTACTTAGTGTGGTATGCTACCAATAATAAATAAGAAGCTAGCCATCAATTTTTATCTTAACAGGGAGAGCCAGGATCTCCAGGAGTCCCAGGAGTTGATGGAGAGCAGGTAATTTTCAAAGACATATACTGTCATTTAAAGCATCATTATTGATGAGCTTTTGTTATAGGTTTGAAGACCAAAAGGCATGAGTGTTGATTTATGATATTCTCTTTTTTTTTCTTACCTTCTGTTCTAGAGACTACATTAACTCTAAAAAGCAATTGGTTTTAAATTAGGCATTAGTTTTCTTTGTACAAACATACAAGTTATATGATGCTTTAGATTTGCCTTAATAATCCCTATCAATCTACCAATGACATCTCTGTGAATTTTTATTAGACTTGTAAGATAATTACCAATTTAGTAAGAATTGCCTAATTCTTGTCAGTGAATACAAATAATTCAAGATTTAAAGCTGTGACGGTAGTTTCCACAAAATTAGATATTGCTTACATGTGTAATTTTGACATTGTTGTCTTTTCCCAAATAAAGACTGTACCTAATTTTCTAGATCATTAGAAAAGACAGAAACAAGCAGGACACTTGTAGCTTTGTAGAATATGGCAGTATCTCCGAGGGTTTCCCCTAAAACAGAGGTTGACAAACATTTTCTATAAAGGACCAGATAGTAAATGTTTTAGGCTTTTCAGGCCATAGACATTCTCTATCCGATTTTTTGAATGCCACTTAAATTTTGTTTTAAATAAACATTCAGCCTGTACAAAAACAATTCCTGGGCTGGATTTGGCCTGTAAGCCATGGTTTGCCAACCCCTGGTAGAAATGAATCTGACTAGGAGAGTGTGGACAGTATTCAGAATTCAGAATCTAATCACAAGGATGAGTTTCAAGATTTTTGATGTTTTCTGGGCTTCCATTATTTACCTAAGAAATGGCTAAAATCAAGAAGATCATAAGAGATCAAAGACGTTCTTGATACAGTTTGTGAAATATCCTTCTCAGGAGATAGTATTAGATAAGAAAATTAAGAGAAGGGTTATTTTAATATCAGAGTTGTATATTGAAGTCATATAACATCACACTAAATTAACATGTGGTAGTTATAAAAGAGACTTTAGATGATCTGCTATATCCATTAGAGATCACATTAGCATTTAAAAATCTGATGGTATTACCTCCCCCAGTTAGTCATTGTAAATAATTTGACATACATAATGACATACTACATGGTATGTCATCCCTACATATACAATAGCTGAATTTTTTTTCTATAGTCTTCACAAGGTCTTCTTCTACTCCTAGGTCCAGTGGGTTGGCTCTCCTGCTGCTCTCTTTTACTAGATTCCTGAAACCAACCAGGATCTGATTAACTATAAGATCCATCTATCTATTTAGGTA
>NW_020172826.1:915011-984000 GCF_003031525.2 Neophocaena asiaeorientalis asiaeorientalis | reverse complement strand
CGGCAGGCGGACTCTCAACCACTGCACCACCAGGGAAGCCCACTTAAGTAGTTTTTAGTATAGAAAATATGAACAGGTTAGTGCAACCAGGGATCCCTATAACCATAACTAAAATAACTATGATCATCTCTGCTGAAGGATGGGCCATCTGGTCATACTGCAGTGAACCTCCTTAGATGAAAACGCTTAACGATATACATTAATTTCAGTATTAGTATCACAAAATTCCTATTTTTTGCATTCAAAATACACATATATCTGTTTCCTCACTGTAAAAAGAGAATAAAAATCACATCTTGGATCACCTCATAGAGATGTCACGAGAACAAAATAATAACACTGGAAAAGTGGAAGTATTTCTAAGCATTAATTGAGTATTAGTATATACTGAATGATCTACCTGTCTGTAGATGGGACCATTGAAAACTGTTGGTGATTGGAACCTCTACCTGCATTTAATAGGAATAGAGGGATATAATGAGTGGAGATGTGAAAATTTTATTTGGACCTTTGTTACTATAACACTAGGTCCTGCTTCAAAATGTATATTGTGCATTAAGCCCATTAGTTTGTTTTCAGGACTGGTGATATAGAATTAGCTGCCAGGTAAAAATGTGGAATCAGGAGAAATGACGTCAACACTTACATTCCTGCTTTTCATACTTAAATGGCCTAAGTAATAGAATTTAATCTCTTCCATTACAAGAGGAAATAGTATTGATTCAATGTAGAAGTTTGCTATAAGAGATAACTCTACCTAAAAATGAAAATCAGAATCATCTCAGCCTGAGGCCCATCTATTGGCAAAAGTAATCTGGAATTCTATTTTCCCTATTATGTAACCATCCATGGTCAGTATGATTCTTAAGTGCAAACCATATCATTTGTAGGGACTCAAAGGTTCAAAGGGAGACATGGGGGACCCAGGTATGCCAGGTGAAAAAGGAGGAATTGGACTTCCTGGATTACCGGTATGTTTATATTTTTAAAGATGTATTCATATTAAGATAAATTAAATAATCAGAAAATAGTTGTATTATTAGCTGCAGTCTCATCTAATGGTTCATTTAATATTTTTATTATTAAATATTTGAGGTGTTTTTGGTTAATTACTACAACTAAGGCTCTAGAAGAAATTTTAAAGCAGCTAACCAAATGAATTATAAAATAAACCTTTATGCTTTCCTGAATTATTTTCACTAGAAGATAGTAAAATAAATAGAGTTGGTCATTAATGTAGGATGTAACTGATCATTTTTACATAAACAATAATAAAAAAACTAAAAAATACAAAATAATTAAAAAACAGATTACTCTGGAAGTGTTCTCCTTATGTTACAGTATTATGGGATGGTGTTTTTATGGTTTCCCCCATAATTTTTACTGAGAATTTGGAGAGGGAAGTGTAGAAAAATGTAGGGAAAATAATATAGAAAACCTCACCACCCTAGATCATTTTGTAAAACAAGGAAATGTGTAAATAAGTGTCAGTGAAAACGAAGTTAAAGGACTGCTATTTAAAGTCAGCACCACCATTAAAAATATAACAGTTATAATTGGATATATTTAGCAATGTATAAGTTTAACCAATCAAGCATAACTTAGTTTCATTTACTTTATCATTTATTTCACATATCATGCACAATCCCAGGGATTTGAGGAAGCTTGCTGTTTAGCTTGAGACTAAAATGCAAGGGGATAAATCCTTCTCTTACATTATCATGTGCATGATATTATAAAAATTTCAAGAGGATGATGGATTTGGGGAGAAAATTCAGCTGTTCCTTACTTGACCAGCTCAACTCTTAATGGTTATTTGTAGGGTGCCAATGGAATGAAAGGAGAAAAAGGAGACTCGGGATTGCCAGGTCCTCAGGGTCCTTCCGTAAGTCCATGGGGGCTGAACTTCCATGGTTCCCGAAAAACTCTGAAATGGGCCAATTATTCACCGACTTCAACCTGTGCCAGATGGCTTATCAACAGTAGAAAGGCCATGAACCTCTTGGTCTGTCAAACTGTAGAAGAAATATCTGTCAGCCTTGTACAGCGAGAGACAAAAGCATCTCAGAGGTCTGAGTTAGAAGCGATTTTTCAGAGGACTATCTAATCCCGAGGAGAAAATCAATGGTTTTCCCACAATGCTTTTGGATAGAGCTCTGTGAATGTAGAACCTACGTTCTTTTTTTCTCCAGAGCCCTGTTGTTGCTTAGTGAAATATTTGAGAGTTTAATAGTAGTTGTAGCATTATGGCATTTCTTGGTAATCAGTTGCTTCCTTTTCTTTTAATGTGCTTTTGATTTATTCTGGCTTTTGTAGAACAACTGTATTTTTTTTAAGTATTTTTATTCTCACGAAGGAATTTCCAAATGTAGAGAATCAAATGCATCACTTCTTCCAGTATCCTTCTTCCTCTGCAGCCATTAATGGCCTTAGCAGAAGCCCAGCATGAGATTCAAGCCTAACTGCCTTATCTAAATGAAGTAACCAAATTCATGTTTATTTTTCGGACATGCAGATCATAGGCCCACCAGGCCCACCAGGTCCCCATGGCCCACCAGGCCCCATGGTAAGTTTCCCTTCTCTCCAAAATATAATCATTTGTTTAAGAGCATGCTACCAGAGGAAACATGAACACACCCCTCAAAACAGCCAGCTTGTATGTTGTACTACTCTCTGTGGAATGGACAAAAAATAGGGGGTGCTTTTCTGATTGTAAAAGTGTTGTCTTTCACTCTCCCAGGCACATCTGTTGGAAAGAGATAGGGTAGTTTTGTGATAGGAAAGTTGAATAAGCAGATTTGGCAAGCTTTACTCCACTCTTAGGGTATGAACATTGGAAAATCATTTTAACCAACCACTGTTCTAGGCCATTAATAGCATAACAAGATTAATAATTGTAGCCATTAATGAATGTTTCTAACCAACTTTGAGGATTGAGACCCTTTAATGAAATGTTCAATAAGAACATTTAGAAAATAATATGATAAAAATTGTCTCACTTCCACAGATGATATATATTGTTGGATCTTTTTCTTTTCACTTTTAAATACTTCTGTAAATACAGTGTTTACTGTAAGTATCCCTCAGTGACCAGTGGAGGCAATGACTGTGTCCTCATAGAACTTATGTTCAGTGAGGAAGGTAGCCATTAAACCAGCATAATTCTCCAAATGTCTACCTAATGACAGTTTTGTTAAGGCTAGAACTAGAAGGCAGAATGCTTCAAATGCTTTTGACTAGGATAGGTTGGGGACAAGTCAGGCGGTCTCTAAGGTCACATTTGTCTCGACAGTGTCCCGATAAACCATATGTCTTCAATCATAGAGATTAAATAAACTGTCGGTCACTCTTTCCTCCTGTTGTGCCCCAAGAAAGAACATCGTTGGAATGATCTAAACCACAGAGCGTAGCCCCAGACCCAATCATCTATTTCTTACTAAGTGCCGTTTCTATTTCATACCACAAAACAATTGTAATTAATCTGATTTTCTTAAAACTAAACAGTGCTTTAGGAATCAAGCAAGTGGCATACTTTTGGCGTTTTAATACTCCCGTCACTTTAAGTTAGAAAATTAAATTTTAAAATGCTATATCCATTCATATCATAAAATTAATTAGTTTAAAGGAATTTAAAACCATTTCTAAAGTGAAATAAGAATTCTTGATAAAATGGCCATGTCCTGAAAATGTTTATCCATAACATATCCAAAGGGAAAATGTTATTCCAGTGTAGACATATGTAACAAATATCTATGTGTTGCTTGCTTAAAAAAAAAAAAAACTTTTTCCTACTGTTGTATGATTTTGCTGATGAGTATTTAAATACTCCTGTCTCCAAATAGTTCATTTAAATGACTTGAAAGTTTAAAGCAATCCACAGTAATCTTTAGTTAATATAGGTTGACTAATTAGTCTCTATACTTAGATTTTCCACAAAATACAGGGGAAAAGCCCTGATTCATGAACGTGTTGTGACTTCCTTCCACTGATAAATAATTGTTACAAGAGCCTTGAATAATTCATCTTTGTAAAAATGAATGCATTCTAAATAATAATGTTTAGCACTCCTGTACTAGAATCCTTTTCTTAGCCTTGAAGAAATAATGCAACAGGGTTCCAAACTTGACTGTCATCTCCTCATTTTCTTGCTCCTTTAGATTTCTTAAAACCTTGGGTCTAGAGCAGTTAGTAATTGAAAAGGTCTCCTCTTCACTGGTACTTAAAGTTCAAAATTTTTTTAGCAAATTTTAAACTCATAAGGTATCTCACATATTCCACCTAGATTTCTTTAAATAGGGATTTGAGAAAGAGAAGTAGTGTGGGTCCACAAACACTTTTTTTTTTTTCTTCCATATAACCCTGGCAGATTCCCCCCTCCCTCTCACAGGTATTTAGCAGAAAGAATTGCTGTTAATGAATTTCCTATTACAGAGGAATCCAAGAGCTAGAAGGAACTTTCACTAGGTATTAGCATCCGCTGGCCTGCCTTTAGCTATAGCTCAAACAAAAAGATTCTTGTTATACATCTCTTTTGTTACTTTATATAATAGTAAGTAGTCACTTCTGCTGGGAAAAAGTGAATCAATTCTTAATTAAAAGCTGTGTTTTCCATTTTCAGGGACCCCATGGACTTCCTGGACCAAAGGTAATCCAACAAATCCCTTGATTATTTGATGGCTGTTTCATTGTTAATCGTGGGGAAGCATGACAGAAGCATGTCTGTCCTGTCTTATTTATTTGTCAAGTAATGTTGATAATCTTTAAGCCTTTAAGTATCCAGATGTTTAAATTTCACAACAAAGAATGACTTACAACAAATTTAAGTGATATCACCTAGAGATGAATTAGTCCTCATTTTGCCTTTTTCCTTGTCACTATGTAAGTTTCTTAAGTTACTAATCATAATATACTCAAAATCAACATTCTAAAAGGAAAAAAAAAGTGAATCTGATGACATTTCTCAGACTAGTCCAGATGCTCTTTCTTAGTATGGTATCTTTAGTTGTATATTCAGATGTTATTAGTTGATACTTCTTGCTTGTCATATAGCAGTACTGCATCTAAATGCTTTAATTATCCAGCATCTTAATTTTGTACTCCCCCAGAGGTCACTAGTCTAGAATGAGGTGAGGTATATCAAGTATGCTGTACTGAGGAGAAGGTTACATCACATACACGTATTCTATACTCTGAATTAACAAGAGAACAATGGAGAATATCCCTTCCTTGGAGAATTATTGCAGTTTGTATTGTGAAGATGGATGAAGGTGCATTCTTTGCCTTTGTGTAGACCGAGAAGACACCTTGGAGGATTAAAATGAGCCCTGAAAGACATGCTTCTTCTTTCAGTGAGCATATGTGATGAGGACGTATGTTCTGATCTCAGCTTTGCCACTGACAGGCTGTGTCACCTTGGGGAGATTATATACCCCTCTAATCCTTCATTTACTCAACTAGGTAACTTACCTCAGAGTGTTGTGATGATTTAATGAGGTGTGATTATAGAATACTTCGCAGAATATCCAGTGCAGCTGTTAATAAACATCCAATAAACGTCAGTTGTTATTGTAATCTTGTGTTTGGATGCTTTGTTCTGAACAGAAGAATTTATCTAGTCCTCAAGGCTGCCTGAGAAAAGGTTCCATGACTCCTGCAACCTCCTCAGTAGTGAGTTGATGCATTGAAATGGAGAGGGGGTGAGGGGACACATAAATGCAGTGTTGGCAATAAGAATCAGAAAGCCTAGAGGTGGCCCACCCTCTCCTCTGAGCACTCCCGCTGACCCCCCAGCTTTAGGGGTGGCAGAGGGATTGGTCTGACTCCAGAAACCTGAGTTTCCTTTTCAAGATGAAGCAGGTGACCCACCCAAGAAAGGAAAGAGTTCGTGCCTCTTTATTCTTCTTAGAATGCCTTACCTTCTGATAAGGCCAGTGATTGACAGTGTCTCAGTGGCGTGGATTATAGTTTAGGGTAAGAACATTTTTGTTGGGGTCAAAAGAGAGCTTATCTATCAGCTCTGTGGTCTAGGTACTTATCTAGCCTTCTTGGGCCTCCTTCCCCACACTGGACTAAATAATATTTCCTCTGTTGACTTCTGTTTGGATTTTAAGGTACCACTAAAGACCAGATTAATTGTAATGACTCAAGCCAAAGCCACCAAGATTGAGTTTCTAATTCTATGAGTGATTCAGTTACCCCATCACCATTACATTAATAGATGCCCAAGATCCTTCTGATATCTACAGGGCAATGATTCACTTTGCCTACACTTAACTTCAGTTGTTATTTAAATCATAGATTTCAGAGAATTATAAAGTTGAAAACATCTCATAGCTTACCTGTGCTAGTTCCTTGATTTTATAGATAATAAACTATAGGCTCAGGAGATTTAGGTTATTTGCTCTAAATTACTGTGCCAATTAAATGACAGATCTGGGGCTAGAATTTAGGTTCAGAGTTGAAATTTGAAATTTTTGCCCCAGAATTTGATTGTTTAAACTTACCTTCTCAGTTAACGCCCATTCCTATCAATGCATGATTCCTCACCAAAGAACTTCATAGCCTACCAAGGCTGCCCTGCCTATTCATCATCTTAAATCACTTGCTGAATGAAAGTCCACACACATGCAAAAGCCCTGAATCTCAAGTTTAGACCAGTTAACTGCAGTTGACTACTGAGCCTTGGCTTTAATCTCACATTGACTCTAGCTCTGGGACATTCCCAGGATCACACTTTACCAACCATAGAATATTTGGCTTTCCTACAGTGGCAGCATTACAAACTCCCTCTCCTCGGAGCTGCCAAACTCCATTAGGTCATGCCAATGTGTTTATTATTTTGTGACCCCTTTGAAAGTTCAATTATATAGCATGGTTCCATGGATGACTCTAGCTCACTGTTTCCTAGAATTTCCTGATGAGAAGAATCACCTGGGAGACATTAAAAATACCATTCCTGTGCTGCTATGGTCCAGGTGGTGCCCTGGACTCTTTAACAAGTACTGCACTGATTTGCACCATCAAGCAAACGGGGGAAATACTGCCCAGATTAATAATCCCTCCTGCCATGTAAGCATAACCTCTCCCCTCTCCCACCTCTACCACTCAGGACTCTATAGGACATTTAAAACTGAAATCATCTTCCTTCCACAAGTCGTTCAAGATTTTCTTGATGAGATTAATATCTGTACTTAAAAGCTGAAAAGGGAACAGGTCAGAATTCTATTTCTAACATGCTGCTGCCGAGAGAAAATAGTGTATTACATTCTTAGGTTTTTAAAAACAGAGTCAAGAGAATTTATCACTTATCATGGCTTTTGTATTGTCACCTTAAGTTAAATTCAAACTTACTTTATTCTGAGATTGGACAGATAGACAGTTAGTAAAGCCACATGTAAGTTCTGTGATCTTCACATTCTCTCCTAGGATTGGCTCTTTGTTGTCTGTTCTATTGATTAATCCTTGTAGGGACCTGACTTGCAATGTCAGTGAATGAGGATTCACCAAATGGCATTGCTTCAAAAGTCAGTTGCTACGTTTTTAGCTCATTCCCCTGGGCAAAATGCTTAAAGGCTTAAAATATTCATATATATAACACTGTCCTGCATATTCCAGTTTTCCATTCCAGCAGAGTGAGTCTTTCCTGCTCAGCCTCCTTCAGTGTCCTCCACTCCGATTGTCTTTGATTTACTTGGTCAGAACAATGTAGCATAACACCAATTTCCTTGAGGTAAAACTGAAAACTTCGCAGCTCAGACAAATACATTTTGCTTGTAAGGAGCACACTTTCTCAGGAGTTCTGCTTCCTAGAATATTATTTAATTGTCAATTTCAGTTTGTTAATTCTTAAAGTTTTTCAGATTATTTTTGAACTAATGCCAGACAAATCTAGCCTGACTCTGCTGTTACCTAAAACTGGAATCTGCAACCATTTCAGAGACTGGCTCTCTTCTCTCGAAGTTGAAACACCCATGATAGCAACCAAAATCGGCATTTGCTTTTGCATTTAGGGTGAACCAGGGTTAAATGGTGTTAAAGGATTGAAGGGTGAACCAGGTCAAAAGGGTGACAGAGGACCCCTTGGTCTTCCAGTAAGTAAAGAAAACTTTCCATTTCAGTGCAAATCTCAGACTTTTCTTTCTACCCTAAGTAAGAACTCTGGTTTACTCAGTGACCATCTTATGGTTGAGATTTCTGTAACTGGAAAACATACTGTGTTCGCACAGAGCTCGGCCCAGTTTTGTTTTCTCTCATGTCTGCTCTTGTGTCAGAGGAAGAGCCCGTGACAAACAATGCCATAAATGTTCTGTCGTTCAATTACATACATGTCAACCTTCCTCTTTTAACGCTGACAATTCTTCTCCCATCACCCTCCCCTTTAAAAAATTATTATGCAGATTATTTCATAATTTCTCCCAAATGTTTTTATTATTTAGTGTAGTGTCAAATCCTCCCTCATTTTTTATTTTTTCTTCTTCAATACCAAAAACGATAGCCCCCTGTTAGTGGAAGGTATGCAATTGGCCATTGTTGAAGGCGTGGGGTCAGTGCTGTGGTTCCTTACATTAATCAATCATATTGTGGTCTAAATGTTATATGTCGTTTGTGCTGGAAATGCCCTCTTACAAGGTTCTTGCGGCAATAATGGATAGTATGGAAGAAGTATTTTGCAGTTATTTAGAGATTTTTATTTTTAATGAAAAGGAGATTTCCAACTTTCATGCACTTTATGCTAGTCTTCTTACCACAACAACTAAAAAGATATTTTTAAATGATTATTAAATATGAGGGGTTTTTTTGTTTGTTTGTTTGTTTTTTGGCTGCACCGTGCAACATGCAGGATCTTAGCTCCCTGACCAGGGATCGAACTTGTGTCCCCTGCAGTGGAAGCACAGAGTCCTAACCACTGGACCGCCAGGGAGTTCCTAAATATAAGTTTTAGTTTCAAGCTTTTCATATGCTGTTTATTCAGTGAATGCAGATGAAAGTCAGTAAAGAACATTATAGATTACATTATTAAAATATGACATAAAATTGGTAATAGAAAATAGTTTATACACATCTCCATAAAAAAATTGGTGACTGCTTATTTTATTTTTCCCACAAGTACTGTATTCTAAGTACTAAAGTATTCCTCTTGATAGCCGATGCCTTACATAGATCAGGCACTTAGTAGATGCTTAATATGTATTCATTTATTGAATGATGTAAGCCTTATATTAGAGTATAGGTTAAATCACACCAATTAGATCATGCCACAGGTATAAAACCTAAAACCTGTATATGTGTGAGTCATTAATTCACATTCCAGGTAAATATAATGTTATATAATCAGTGCAAAAATTTTATCATCCCCCTATTTATTTTTAAATTTTAATAATGGCGACTCTGAAGAAAGTATCAAAAAGCAAAAGAAAGTTTGGATTTCTATTTTATTTAAACCCTCAGTCTGATTTCTTTAAAGTTTTCCCTAATTTCAAATCTAGGACTAGTGGTCATTTTAATGTAACATTTAGCCGAAAGCTCTACATATGCTAGCATTAAGCGAATGATAACACACGTATTTTTTTTAATTTTAGTCATTGCTAAGTAAATTGAATTTTGCAGTTATAATCTGACTCACAATAGGATTGTACAGAAGGAATTGTAAAAGAAAAAAAGAAAAGTACCCCCCAAAATGTATGGTATAGCATCATTTGTAGAGTTTGCAGCTGGAATAAATTTTTTTTCTTCCATTTTGTATTATTAACTACATCTGAAGCATAAAATGGGGAAATAGTTCTGCAACCTTGCCAAGAGATGTATAGAACTAGTGCATTGTCTTTCTTAAATACTCCTTGATCAAATCAACATTTTTAAAGGACTATAAATAAACATTTGAGTTTTGAGATACAAAAGCCATACCAAAAAAGTAATTGCGCTTATAATTGAAAAAACAAGCATCGAAAATGTCATCTTTTGGTCATACGTTTTGCATAGCCTAGAGTTGAAGGGAAAGAAAAGCATGCATTGCCTGAGAACAACATTCCATTTTTAAAGCATTTCCCATTCAGACTTTGATGCTTGATTACTTGAAGTGAGCTGAGGGACAATGTTGTTTGGGACAGTTATTTCTTTTTGGACTCATGAAGTTTTTCTGGCTTTTTCCTGTTCCTAGAAGTCCCTCTAGTGGTGACTAACGTGAACACAGTAAGAACAATCCAGAAAACACTGAGTATCGTCTGTGTAAAATCCAGAGTCACCCTGACATGTTAAAAGTCTGCATTTGTTATTCACAAATGCTATTTAAACAAATAAAACTAGAGCTGTTTTCTTCTCCTCTGAAATTCTAACTTGATTGATAATTATAATGAGCCCTTTCCTAGAAGATCGGCCATTATTTTTTTTTTCAGAACCGAAAGAAATATATTGTGAATGGCACAGTCTTTAGAAAATTAATTTCCTATGGAAATTAACAACCCAGACTGTTACTGGTAACTATTTTAAAGCCCACTTTATAAACCTCATTCACTTGATTTCTAAGTAAGAATTTATCAAATGGAAATGTCATAAAAATGCCATCATCTGTGGGGTGTTTATTGTCACATGGTTTTTTTTTTTAACTAACAATTTGTAGCAATGTGATATTCATCCCAGAACCCTGTGACTGCGTATTATGTTGTTTGAAGTGTTACATTTGTTCATCAGTACCTCATACTAATCTCTGTTCTTGTCATTCGTGTTACACCCACCAACCCTGCTACCAACCAAATCACACAGGGAGCATCTGGCTTAGACGGAAAGCCAGGATCCCGGGTGAGTCAGCACCTCAACTTGCTCCAACAGGTTTTGTGGCTAGGAGTTTTATGCTTCAGGACAGACTCCCATCAAATGATGAGGGGTACATAGGACTGGAGCAGAAGAAAGTGGACAAAGATAGGGCAGAAAAGGGAAAGGTAGACAAAGCCTGGGTTGCAGCCTTGTTTGTCATACAGCCTAAACTGCAGAATGTCTTTCTGAAGCCGGGGTTCAAGTCTGGATAACTTGTGACGTGGGAAGAATGACCGATCTAATTGGCTTCATTGTCGTAGAACCCCAGACAGATTTTTCCATAACCAATGAACACTTCCTGCAATTCCATGGGAGGGGCCCTCTGAAGGAATCAAAATCACGTGAATTTATGTTAACTTGCTTTTCCTTTTATGTTTATATCCATATTAGAAATGTAACTTCTTCTTTGGAACTAACTTTCAAATCTCTGTTCATTGAAATGACTTGTCTGTCTTCTGTCATTTTGTCTCTTTTCTATGGTTCTTAACAGCTCCATCTCTTAAATTTCAGCTACAGGTCCTCAATATTTAGAAGTCTTCTGAAGATGAACTTTGAGTTCAGGCAGTAAGAAAAAGATCAAACTGATGTTGATAATTCACCAACATTAGAATGAGTTTAAAACCCTGAATTATTTCATATCACAAGACTCATAGAATAAACAAGAATAGTAAAACAGAAATAGGAATACTAAAAAAGTTGTGCTAGAATAGTTTCTGTTCGCAAATATCATAATAAATTCATTGCAAATCTAAGCATAGTCTTCCTGAAAATGAGCAAATATACATGAAGTCCTTGCTACATTTTTAAGAATCAAAAAGAATTCCAAGCTCTTCAATTCTAAAAACCTGTTTCAGGCAGTCATTATTTTCACTGGACCTCAGTGTTCCTATATTCATCCAAATATTATCTCATCTGCCACAGAAATCCTAATCCTGAACCAGGAGGCCAGAGGGCAATTATGCCATTAAATCATCCAGCTGCCTGGTTTGTGCCTTATAAGCCTAGTGACTTGAGCCACTGCAGCAGAACCTATAAGAATAATTCCTTCCTTCTAAGCCCCCTGCTGCTTCCAACAGAACTGAAGAAAGCTTGAAAAGTTAAATACTGTTCTCATTTTTTTAAGTTTTTTTTTTTTACTTGTATAACTATTCGAGCCTCTTAAACAGCTGAAGACAAGACTTCAGAGCATTTGTGGCCAAGAGGAGTAGGGGTAACTGTAGGGGCAGAGAATGGATGTGAAGAAGAGGTGTTGTGAAGCAAAAACAATTATTTTTTCTTAAGATTTTGGGGGCAAAGTGAAGATTTTCCATTTAGTCAGGGAGGAAATATATAATTAAATATGATATACAGTATTTTGTGTGAGCCTTTCATTGAAATAGGCAGTTATATAATTCATCCCTTTTGCATGAGTTTCTGGAAAACTAGTGGCCTGAAAGAATCAAGCATAAAGCAGTTTGAAAGGAGACGTGTTGTCTTACTGACATTCTAAGGCATCATTCACCCAGGAAAAGTCCAGGATAAATTATAACTGCTTTTCTTACAGCCCAAGGGATATGTCTCATATTATATTATTTTTATCTTTTTTTAGGGTACAGATGGCCCTATGGGACCCCATGGCCCCGCAGGTCCCAAAGGAGAAAGAGTAAGTTGCTCCTGAGGCTATTAAGCTGTGACCTAAGGAAAACACAGAGTGTGGCTTTTCCATTTTAGTTGATCTGAGCTGTTCATTTCCCAGAAGAAATAAAGGGCCATCCAATAGTAAATGGAAATAGATGCCATCTTAAGTTCTATTCAGGGTCGTCATGCTGAGAGAATGACAGAGTATTAGGACATGCCTGCCTTAACAACAACAACAACAAAACCGATGCATACAGTTTCATAGCTAAAGTAAACAGCTCAGACCATTCCTCCCTAACCCCTAAGGAAGATGTGTTCATTTGGCCTTAATCCAGAAAGTTGACGTCAATAGGTCTAAACTTTCCAGGACCATATATTCTGGTCGATAATCTTTTATATAAAGCTACTGTATTCATTCAGAATAAGTTATAACTTTTCTAAAGGGAACTTACAAAACCTAAGCATTCTCTGCACAGTTACACATGCTCCTTTTTTTAAGCAAAAGGATAGCCTTTCTTTAACCATAAGGAAATAATTTTAGTGCATTATAAAACAAAAACCTTCCACTAACCTCTCTATTGCTAAGCCATGTTTCCATATCTTTGGGGGGAAAAAAGACACTCAGAGCGGAAGATAAACGTCTGATACAAAAAAATGTACTACAGCATCAGCAGCTGGTCATCTGTCTGGAACTTCTCTCCCTCTTTCTCTGTTTTTCTTCTGCTTTTTCTTTTCCTCACCCTGAAAAACTTAGAAGGTTTTTTTTGTATCTGAGTAGAATTGTGTCATCAATTTCCCCACCATCCAGAATAGGATGTAAAGAAAGTATCCTAATGGTGGGGACTTCAAAATGTTGGAATGATTCATTGTGCAACTTTGTGGTCTTTTAAAACTAGATAGAGTTTCATCAGTCTGGGATAATTTGCTTTAAAATAGAGGGCCATATAGTGATTTCTTTGGCATACATCCCCATCCCATAATTCCATGTCCTATAAAGTGAATTCAGTTATTCAGTAAGTATTTATCACATTAAGATGTACAAAACACAATGTACTCCTAGTGTGGAATGAAAATGCTCTCCTCCCATTTATGAAGTCTATTTTGTTAATTGTTCTAATGAATTGCATAATAATAATTGATTCATCATCCTATATCCTTTTATTAATACACTGTATATACTTACTCAGTACTGTGAAGGAAGCAGCTATTTTCCATGATCTCGAAGAGTTTACAATCTAATTGCAGAGGAAAAAAATATCTGCAAGGAATAACTAGATAATGAGGCCTAAGTGAATACAAATAGTACATGCCGTGCATTCAGCGATGAGGAAGGCTGGCTTTACCCAAGAATCCTTCTAGGAAGAGGTGAGTCCTAAAGGAAATAAGTCATCTGAATTTATTTCTAAGGTCAAACAAAAGCCTTACGAAGATCATCTTAATTAAAAAGATTTAAAAGCTGAGAGCCTCACGCTGCGGGTGCATTCAAGCATTGTATCAAGAAATCCAGTACATGAACTAAAAATGGAGCAGCAAATCTCAAGTAGTCTAGTGGCAGAAGGCCCTGGAACTCAAGAGGGTTTACCGTTTGGTAAATCAGCTGTTACTTCCGAGAGCTCCACAGTGTCATGAGAGTATCAGGTCTCAGCGCCGGGGTAGAATTCGCCAGCAGAGCAAATGAAATGGCTAAGAATTTGTGAAGGCATAGTTTAAGTCAAATGGCGTGCAGTGTGAAGTGTTACACTTGTGTTTACTCAGCATGTTGACTATCTTAACTGGATCAGATATCAGCACTCTCTCCAAGTGCCCCTCTCCCTAAGTGCTAAACTGGAGTGTGATTCTCAAAGTGAATTGATGGAGGTGCCATCTGGACTCTCTTGAAAAGGTTTCAAATTTTAAAGAGGCAGGAATCAAGAAAGGGGCTCATTCTAGAATAGTTCCTCAGTGTAGGCATGCAAATTAAAGATCCTGAATGAAATGAGACCAGCCTAAAAGAAACCAGGCATTTGACAGGCAGCGTTATTCAAGAATTGTCAAATACATGACTGGCAGCATTAGTAGTCAGCTTTTCAGAGCACCTATCGTCCTACCTGCAGCTGATTTCTTCATCTTGGCCTTGTAACCACTAAGGAACTCCGTAGAGTGTGTTAAATTTGAGAGGTTCAAAGTTCTTTTGGAATGAATTGATCCCGGAAAAGAAGTTGCACATTCAAGGCCCTGTGGTAATATTTCATTCCTAAAAGTTTTCAAGCTGAAACCATTAAGCTGCTTTTGGCTCCAAGTGACAGAACCCCAACTCAAAATGGCTTAAACAATAAAGAAATTTATAGTTCTGTGTGGCACAATAGTCAAAGGAGGAACTCTAGGCTTTGCTTCTGTGCCCTTTCCAAGAGCTGGCTTTGTCTTCTGACCACAGGCAGGCTGGTTGCAGCGGTTCCAGACCCCCACTCTGGCGAGGCATCGGCAGAGAGCAAACATAGGGACTGTCTTCTCCTGTATCCTCCTTAGCTGTGAGGAAACTGTCCCCAAGGCTTCCCAGCCACTTCCCCTGACACTTCATTGACCAGGATTGGGTCATATGTCCACTTCTGAAGCAGTCACTGGGAGTGAGATGGAATTGTCATTATTAGCTTAAAGTAAGTATTTGGGGTGAGCAATTCTGCAAGAGGATCTCCACAGCTTTAGTGACAGCTGAATTCAAACCAGCCACGGTATATTCATTTTAAAAACAAAATAAAGCTGAAGTATTCAATCAGAGGAGGAAGAAGGGAGTAGGTAAATCAAAATGGTCTGTGGAGATATTTCAAACCACAGCTACTCTAATCCATTGAGTTTTTACGAATTGGACCAACTCCAGGTTACATGAACCTTCCTTCTAAATCCCCACCTCCCCTCCCATTTACACACGCACACATGCACACGCACACGCATGCATGCACACACACACACACACACACACACACCATTACCAACAGCACCACCATCACTTAAAAAATCATAAATAACACTGACAGATCAAACTGAAAGAACTTTATTTTGAATTAGTGCTCTTTGGGTTTTCAAGCCCTTTTCATTAAAAACAAGACCTCTAACTGTATGATAATAATGAGAGCTTCTTTTTATGGACATATTATTTGGCAACATATAATTTCATATTTTATAATCACACTTAATCTTCAGAAAAATTCTTGCAGAATATGTATTACTCTCTTATTTTACAGCCAATGAAACACAGGCACAGAAAGGTTAAGAAAGTTACCCAAGGCCACACAACCAGTCAGTTCCAGAACTGGAATTCAAATTTAAATCTGTTTCATTTCAAAGCCTGGCCACTTTACTGAATGCAATTCCTGCTCTTTCAGTAATAAACATAAAGTCATAATGAGTAAAAGTGCAATAAGCTTTTATCATATTTATTCCCCCAAATCTCCCTATACTACATGTGCCTCTAAGTGACAGTGCTAATTAGCACCAACAACCCCTAAGTTTAAGTTAAAGAAGAATATTGACAGTGACTTGAAATCTGCTCACATGGGAATTTGGAGTGTAGAGAAACACAGAATAATACTTAGATCTGCATGCACAGTTATCAGCTGAACTTGACATTGTACCCCTGGAAGAGATTTGCTACCGTTAAACTTCTTCAGGGGTGTGATAAAAGAAGGTAACATTTTCTTTTGGCCCCTCACATAAACATCATCATTCTCTTGATGTTTCCATATTAAATACTGGCAGCAGAAGAAAACACTACTTGAAATGCAGACATCTCTTTTTTTATTATCATAATTTCATATTCCTGGGGCCACCTCCAATTACACTTATTTTTTATAAGCATTCAAGATGATCGTTTAACGAATCAACCAACAAAGGATTAATCTCCAAAATATATAAACAGCTCATGCAGCTCAATATTAAAAAAACAAACAACCCAATCCAAAAATGGGCAGAAGACCTAAATAGACATTTCTCCAAAGAAGACATACAGATGGCCAAGAAGCACATGAAAACCTGCTCAATATCACTAATTATTAGAGAAATGCAAATCAAAACTCCAATGAGGTACCACCTCACACCATTTAGAATGGGCATCATCAGAAAATCTACAAACAACAAATGCTGGAGAGGGTGTGGAGAAAAGGGAACCCTCTTGCACTGTTGATGGGAATGTAAATTGATACAGCCAGCCACTGTGGAGAACAGTATGGAGGTTCCTTAAAAAACTAAAAATAGAATTACCATATGATCCAGCAATCCTGCTACTGGGCATATACCCAGAGAAAACCATAATTCAAATAGACACATGAACCCCAATGTTCATTGCAGCACTATTTACAATAGCCAGGTCATGGAAGGAACCTAAATGCCCATCGACAGATGAATGGATAAAGAAGATGTGGTACATATATACCATGGAATATTACTCAGCCATAAAAAGGAACAAAATTGGGTCATTTGTAGAGACGTGGATGGATCTAGAGACTGTCATACAGAGTGAAGTAAGTCAGAAAGAGAAAAACAAATACCGTATATTAATGCATATATGTGGAACCTAGAAAAATGGTACAGATGCACCAGTTTGCAGGGCAGAAATAGAGACACAGATGTAGAGAACAAACGTATGGACACCAAGGGGGGAAAGCGGCGGGGGTGGTGGTGGTGGTGGTGTGATGAATTGGGCGATTGGGATTGACATATATACACTAATATGTATAAAATAGATAACTAATAAGAACATGCTGTATAATAAAATAAGTTTAAAAAAAAAGATAGATTATTATTTAAGCTGAGACAAGCTCTGCTACTTAAATAGGTACATGGAGAGAGAGTGATGAGTTAGTAAATTCCTACCTTATCAGGCACTGAGTAGAAAGCATACATGTTTTTAAACCCTCTTTTTCCAAAAGGAAGCAAAACATACATGATTGTATTGATGTGACTTGATTCATGAATTATGCAAATATTTACTGATGTGCCGGACACTATTATAAGCCGTGGGCATGCAGTAGGGAAAAAAGCCAGGGCCCTGGCACCCTAATATGGAGATTCCAGTGAGGGGCTCGGCAGGAAATAGACAAGTTATAACGTGGGTATGTCTCCTGGTGTACGAGCCCCGTGAAGCTCATTTAAGGGCAGGGGCAGTCAAGGAGGAAGGGCTTGCTGAAGAGACATTGGGGGAAAAAGAATTTTCTTACTACATTTTTGGAAAAGTAGTAGCTTAAAATAATTAGTAACAAACATTTCACAGTAAGGCCGAAGAAACCCAAGCACCACACCCTAGATATGCAAGTCCTTTTGCACCGCTGGGCAGACAGTCCTTCTTTCAAAGGTGATTCTGTAAAATATGCTAACATGGATTTCTTTTGCTCTATCACTGGCAGCGGCCCTGAAAGAGCCTGACTCTTTGGAATTTTGATAGAATGATACTTCAAATAGAGGCTTTAGCCACAGGCCGTCAGGGAAAGTGTGTGAATATAGGTGTTTGTTTATGATTTGCACTTTCACCTTTCATTATAGGGTGAAAAAGGAGCTATGGGAGAGCCGGGACCCCGAGGACCGTATGGTCTTCCCGTGAGTTCTCTTGTCTCGCGATGGTGTTTCCCTTCAGCATGTATAGATGACCTGTCCCTGGCGTGGTTAACCCTCCCCTCGTGGGGAGACTAATCCCATTAGAGGAGCAAAGAACAATCCACTAATTCTCTTCAACGCCAATGTAACTGTGTACTTCAGAGATAGGTCGTATTTGTGTCGTATTCTTACACTCACATACAGACACCCACACACTTCACCAGATTGAGAGGATCAGAGGTTGTCCGTGAGATGGACAGTGCTAACCTGAAAGGGGGCTTTTTTTTTTTTTTTGCGGTACGCGGGCCTCTCACTGTTGTGGCCTCTCCCGTTGCGGAGCACAGGCTCCGGACGCACAGGCTCAGTGGCCATGGCTCACGGGCCCAGCCGCTCCGCGGCATGTGGGATCTTCCCAGACCGGGGCACGAACCCGCGTCCCCTGCATCGGCAGGCGGACTCTCAACCACTGCGCCACCAGGGAAGCCCGAAAGGGGGCTTTTGACTGTCAGATAACCCCTCCTTGGGCCATCTGACCAGACCCATAATTGGCCCTTCCTTGGGAGGTCATTGTACCAGAAGTGGGTGTGGAAGCTTAATTTTAAAAACTCTCTTCAGACTTTATCTGTTCTCATATATCACTTACAAAAACTGCTCTTACTAATAAAAGGTATTTCTCAGATTGATGTTTCCGATGACTTTGATGTTTCTGACCTTTCTAAATTACCGTGATGACAAGTGATCTTCAGAACAGAGAAGGTTGATAGTGTTCTATCTTCTGAAAATTCTCAATTACACCCACTTCAAATTGAGAGCCTCGGGTTTGCTTCAGAATATTATCTTTGGGATAATTGTAAATGATTTGATGGGGTAGGGTAGAACTACAGTAGAAGCATATACTGTTGTCTCAAGGTTTTTAACCCCTATGTATTTTCCACGTACCTTGTACTTTCTAGTTTTTATGAATTGAAATAATAAGCTCAAACCATGATTACTCGAGTGCTAAAAGAGATGCTGATTTTGAAATAGATTTTGAAATCTAACTGGTGCAATCAAAGCAACTTCTCAGCAACTTTTGGGTGGATTTGTTGTGTGATTTTCAATGCCCTGAAAATCTGCTACACGGGGCTCAATGGATCATCCTTGCCCAGCAGTATTATATTCCTTCTATAATAGGGGGTCATTAATTTACTAACAGTTTTTAAGCTGTGATCTTCACACCCACAATATTTATAGACAAGGTGTACATCTAGCCAAATTAAAATTGTACTTAACAATAAACAGTTTTCACATTCTTTACACACTTATGAGCTAACTACTAAGTTGTCAAACTAAAGTAGCATAGATGTGCTTATAATGTTAGTGCTGGTGTGTTTTTCAATCAACTAAACAGTATTTTTGCTTTTGACTTACTCTTAGATTGATAACTTGAATACCAAGCATTAAACTTCAGCAAAATATCAGACTACTTAACGTGATATAGAATAAAAACATTTTCATGACACTTACCTGCAACATTAACAGTCACTTCACTTGATTTACTGAAAGAAATTTGTGTTACTAATCAATAGAGAATCTTCTTCACATTTCTGAATTAGTTGTTTTTGTACTAGTGTTGCATGTCCAGGCAACCTTAAATAGAATAATAACCTATTCGTGAAACTTAGGAACACTAATGTAGCTACTATGATTCTTTGGCAGGGGAAAGATGGAGAGCCTGGTCTTGATGTAAGTAATACCTACAATAAACATCTTCCCATTATAATAGATGCTGATGGTCTCCATCATCAATAACAGCAAGAATACTTCTAATATTTTTCTGTACACATAGTTATGTGTATAGCATATATTGCTGTGTGTGTAGACAGCAATATGAAATAAACCACTAGGGTTGGCATGAGAGACATAAAAGCAAAAAGCATAATTATCTAGTATGAAATTAATAACTGACAGTTGATAGAGGCACTTCAAAATACTTTCCCAAATTAGACATTCAACATGAGTGGTTAAATTACTTATTCTAAAATATGCATAAAATCGAAGTATCTTTCACATGCCACCCTTAGGGAATGGTATGTTTATTCTCAAAGCTATTATGCAGTATTTTTCTTTTTAGCATAGAGTCTCTATATATCTTATAGCAACATAATTCTATAAAAATAGAGAATGTCGAAAGTCAATCCCTCCTAAAATGATTACTGCTCATCCTGTATTTATGTGAATAATAGCAGTAGCAAAAAGTAGTAGTAGTTACTCTTTATTGGGCACCATGTGTATGCAGACATCATTCTGGTACTTTATATATATCATCACATTTAATGCTCACACCAGCAGATGTGTAGTATTAATAGGTATTAACCTCGTCTTATGGTCAAAGGACTAAAATGGTGAAGTAAGTTTGCCCGCAGTCCCACAAATCAGAGAACTTGCCGGGATTCAAACTAGGATCCCGATATTCTCTTCACTATACATTTCTTTGGAGAAAAAGCAAGAAACCTTTTGTTTACAGATATTTGAGATGTTAGGAAACTTATTTCTAAGTGCCACTTTACCCATCTAAGTTTTGAGACTTGAGGGCATGCCATGTTTCTTTACATTTGCGTTCAGAAACATGAATTCTTAAGGTTTTTTTCAATATGGTGTTGCCACAGTTATACCAATAGATCTTTTTGGTTTGCTTTTTATCCTATAGGGTTTCCCTGGTCCACGAGGCGAGAAGGGTGATCTAGGAGAAAAGGGGGAAAAGGTGACCTCTCCAGCCTAGCATGTGCCTGTTTGATTTTTCTGCTTCTGTCTGCTTTGCTGTTCAACCTGTGTGATTCTTTCATACGTCTAATCTTTCTCCATCCTGTGCTCCAAAAACACTCTGATGTCTGATCTGAGGAACCACATCTTCACAGAGGAATAAAGGCTACACTGCAAGAAATAAGGGCACTGTTAGCACAGAAGAAAAGAATTATAATCCCCAGATACCTGGGCTACAATCTTTGGACTACCTGACGCCAATTAATTGAAAGATGAAGTTTTCAGGGGTTTTTGAAAATGGGGGTGGGGGAGGCATTTATGACATTAAGTAAAATTAAATAGCACAAATCTGCACCAGTCTTCTGGCAGAGCTCAGCTAACCCTGTAAATTCAGCATCTCATTCATCTTCACGACATTCCCAGTAGAGACAGAAGATATGTCCTGTATCTTGATTTTTTTTGTTTGTTTTTTGATTGGAAAGTGGAAGGCAAGCAGTATGCCCGATAAACCCAGTGAGTCCATTACGCAGGGACCAGGACTTGTTGCCTTCGGACGCTGTAGGTACTTTTTTTTCTTTTTTGTTTCTTTTTGCGGTACGCGGGCTTCTCATTGTTGCGGCCTCTCCCATTGCGGAGCACAGGCTCCGGACGCGCAGGCTCAGCGGCCATGGCTGACGGGCCCAGCCGCTCCGCGGAATGTGGGATCTTCCCGGACCGGTGCACGAACCCGCGTGCCCTGCATTGGCAGGCAGACTCAACCACTGCGCCACCAGGGAAGCCCGTGAATACTTTTTGTATATGATTCTTTGACATGGGAGACAAAAATTAGCAAGAGCCTTTATGTGTTCATACCCACAAAGACAGATAGTTACAAAACTATGCTGATTAATAATAACACTGACACATTATCCTCTGTAAAAGTGTCTGTTTTCCATAAAGCTTGAGGTTCACTAGAATATTACTGAAAAACGATTCCCAGAGCCTGTTAAAGTCAACATTCATATGACAACACTTTCCGTTGAGTGGTTATTCTGAGTTGATTAACCAATCAAAAAATGAATTGAGTCCGAAATTAGTAATACCCAACACAGCTGGTGTCAGTCACGCCTATGTGAAGAAGAGTCCACTCCCTCCCAATGAAGTTTAAATCAATTTTACCTCACGGCAATGATGTTACTTGCTGAGGAAGAATGTCGATTCATCTTGCACAAGTGAGCAGTTTACTCCCGAAAGCTCCTCCCATCTTATCACACCTGCTCTCATTTCATTTCACCCTGGCATCTCGGGTCTTTGGTTTTGGTCATGATCAACTAAACCACACAGAAGTTCTCTCTTTCCCCGATATTAGAGGAACCCAAATGGCTTTGATTCTGAGCCTTCTGATGCAATGTTTTTGGCACACAGGAGATAAATGTGGAGCTTTCACTCACACAGAAAGGATGCATTAATTTGAGTGCATATCTCGTCTATATCTGTTATGTATATGTCTTTGAATATTCATGTTGTTTCGCTTCTGAAATTATTCAGACTTATTGTATCTGCCATCCTGACCGCAGAATGAATACACTAATTTAAATATGTATTGCATAGTATTTTGTATTCTGTACTGCACCAGCTTCTTGTCTATAAATATGCAGAGATATTTGTTAATGTGAAACAGCTGAGGTGCATTCCTTACTTCTCCTCCTTTTGCCTCCTTGCCTTAATTCCTCCATCCCTATGATCCATGCAGCTTTCCACAACCTTTACCTTGATTCCTAGATACTAATTTCCATGGCTACATTCCCACCATGTAATTATCCTGCCTACCTCATTTTTAGCATTAGCTCAACTGAATCCAAACTGCTTTTCCTCTCTTGAACAGAATTTTTTTTGTTGTTTTTTTGGCTTTTGTTACCTTGTGAGCAAGCTGGAAACCCATTTACCATTGTGAACACCTGGCATGAGACCAATAACAGTGAATTAAAGAACATCTTTGAGTTTATAAACAAGTCTGTTTCTCCAAGTGGCATTGCTGAGAAATCTTAGCACTTTTAAAATTTGTTTATCTGACTTACTAAGGAAAGTATTTGCTTTTAGTTTCCTTAAAAAGAATGTTAAAAGAAAGAGTATATTTTTAACACACTGAATATGTTTAAATGAGAACTAACTACAAAAAATAATGTCAGAAAGTTGGATTCATTTCAAAAAGATAGAAGCTGCCAAGATTTTTTCCTTTTCCTCTGGCTCAATGTAGATTTCATCTGTTATAGGATTAGAAAAAAAGCAAGTTGGCAGGTACTGAAAATTGGGTGAAGTCTCCATTATTCCTCTGAACTTCACTGCCACTGGCTGGATTCAATACAGTTGGTATCTGTCATCTTCACCAAAGCGGTGGCAGGAACACCTCATTCACAAGGACCACGGCACTGGGGTCTAAGTCAGCACTGATTCTCCTTTCTGATGTGTCAGCCTTCAAGTTCTTTCATCTTGTTGAATCTTTTTAATAAAATCCTGTACATCACTGCCCAGAATCCATTGCCACTCCGGGAGTCTGTTATTTTTCATAATATCATGCCTTACCTAAACCAGAAAACAGTGGTAAATGCCCTTCCAGACTTTTATTGGCTAAACCATCTTTTGAATCACCGTTACTTCCCCCCGCCCCCCGAAAATAAAACCTGTCTTATTTAAACCCTTGTATCCACAGGGGGAAAAGGGAAAGAAAGGCAAAAAGGGGCCTAAAGGGGAGAAAGGAGAACAGGGTGCTCCTGGATTAGATGCACCCTGCCCGTTGGTATGTCTGACTCATGCAACCGTCTCCAGATGTCACATGCGGAGGCGAAGCTGGGAGAGGAGCAAACTGGAGGGACTGCGCCAGCGGGGGTTCTGATTGGCATCTTTTAATGTAGACGTTAAGGTCCCAGAAACATCGATATCAGGCTGTCAGTGTGTTCCACCCCTTCTCTCTGGCCACCAGCTATGCCTGGTTTCTCAACACTCAAGTACTGATGTGCATCCGGGGCATGAATGCGGGATCGGAGGAGGAACCCGTGCTCCCCAGTCCTGCTCCGGAGAGCAGGTCCCCATTCCCAGAGAAGCGCTATTGTAGGACCACATCAAGCTCTGTTTTGTTTTGTCCAGCGTCGCTGGATGTTACCTTACCCTTCAGAGTTGCTCCTCTCCCAGCCTTTTGTTATTGTGGTTATTTCATTAGCAGAAATTGTGCTTAAGTGATTTCTTCTGTTTAGTAACATTATGAGTTAATCTTTACAAACAGGGATTCCGTGGCGTTAAGGGGGAAAAAGGGGAGCCAGGCCAGCCTGGCCTGGATGGGCTGGATGCCCCTTGCCAATTGGTACAGTATTTCTCTTTCCTACCACCCTGCATGCAATCCCTTTGTTTATTACATCTTCATCTCTCTCAGTGTAAAGTGGTACTTCTGGAGCAAGCTTTACATGATAAACACGCTACACGCATGTGCATGAATAGCTCCTTCAGTGACTGCAGAGTGAAAAGAGCATGCACGCATGTCAATCAGTGACTGCAAATTAATCTCCTGACGTTGTTCTCACAACGGACACAGCTGCCACGTCTGTGTTCTGGGGAATGTCAATTTATCTAATAACTATTTCAAGACATTAAAAGCGCATAAAAATCTTCTATGTAAAGGTACAACTAGGCTATAACTTTGGGTTTTACCCCTAAAGTTACCTTTTCTTTTTTTTCTTAAAAGAAATAAAGGCATTTTTGCCTTTCACTAAATTTCTGTCAGGCTGTAAATAAGACCAAACGTACATAGTTGAGCTTCTGTGGTCAAGACTTAACCAATTCAAAGGAATGCTGTTAAGAGACCGTAGGGGAGAAAACCAAACTTCTCTGAGCGTCTAAAGATAATAGTCTGCAGCCCAAACCCTCTTCTTTGTCACATAACCTTTTCAGTTTAATGGTCCCTCCTTTTGAAACTCACTTTCCTAAAGTAGACAGATCTCCCCTACCTCCATTGGCATGTCAAAACCCTTATACTAAAATCTAAAATTCTACCGGGTGACCCTTCTCCTTGTACCAATCTGGCATTACCGATTTTTTTCCCAAATATCTTATAAAGTTATTTCATGGTGTTTTTTTTTTTACATTTAAAAGGAAAGTGTATGCAAATTTTCTGAGGTGTAAAGGAAAACTTTTTATGACTGTGTTGATGGTTATACTTGGTCTGCATGTTCTTATATTATTCTTAAATACTAAGCATGATTCTTTAAAGATAAATTTGTTTCTCAAGTCTTTTAAGAGATTGTATTGTAGAAGAAAATTTTATTCAGTCAATAATTGCAACTAGAAAATGTCAATATGATATGCCCAGTCTTTTATTTTGTTTGCTTGGTATTGACAATAAATAATATTTTACAATAATTTTGTTGGGGGAGAACACAAGCATGCTTCATAATATATCAACTCTTCCTGCCTTATTTATATCATTTGTATCTGAAGAGTGCTTACCCTTTAAGTGAAAATAAATTTTGCGACATTTAAGAATCCCTTGTTTATTCAGAATTTGTTAATTGGCTTCTGAAGAATTTTAATTTAAAAATTGAGAAAGGCTGTGGATAGCATTTTACTATAAAGATATAGACTGGCTGCCTCTCTTTTAATTCAATCAATTTAATGTTTTACTTTATCTGCTTTCAATATAGAAAAGTTGAAAGATGCTCCATAGGAAGAGCTATAAACTTCAGATAGAAATGGTTCATCACCGATTACTCATCATTATCATGCATTCAACCATAGAACATAGTGACCAGGAAGAGAAGTTATTTCCATTTATTGAATAAAGATAATTATAGAATGCGTTTTAATGAAATTAAGAGAAATAGTACAGAGTTATTATCTAAAGATATAACTAAGTAGACCACTAGGTTTTACAAATTATTATCCAAAGTTAAGTATAAACCTTTCTATATTTTATTTATTTGACAAATATGTACTCACTTTGGAAAACATTCGAATTTTCTTCCTTTTAACTAATGTTGGGTAATATCTTGGGAGTTGATTATTAGTAAAAGATGCCTATGACTAAAGCCACCTAACAGGTAGATATTCATTTTTAAGCCTCTGTGCATATTAATTATGAAGTATGATCACTTTCGTGGAACCTGAGGAATTCTTATTCTTCTTTTTAAAATAGGGGCCAGATGGATTACCCATGCCCGGCTGTTGGCAAAAGGTAGGCTTTACAGAATTATTTCTAAAAGAAGCACTGTCCCTTTCTCTTTACCTGGCCTAGGCTTTTCCATTTAGAACAGATTTTTTGAATTTGACATTGCTGAAAGGTGTTTGGGTATTAAGAAGCAAAGATCCCATCTCTAGAATATCTTTTAATGGTGTTTGCTGCTGATTTCTTCCTAAACTGATGAGTAAAAATAATTCCTGGCAAACACTGTAATTTGGAACCTTCCCTATTTAATCTTTTCTTCAGAATGGAAAGGGGCAGTGCATCTTGACAATGGTTTGCTTGTCTCAAACTCCTTTTCCTCCTACTGTTTAAAATTATTCTTAATTGTGATTCTTTTTCTGTTTATACTCAGTTACTTAGGCAAATATGCAAATACATGGTAGAACCCTGTCAATATTAGTCACAAAGCTGAGAAAGCAGAAAATGTAAGCATAATTTTCTTTTCTTCGATGATGTCTTGATTTATTTAGGAGAATCTGGTTATATTTACATTGGTGTCCCTGATGATATCAGTTTGCTCTAGCCTCTACATGTGGCCACCCATAGTCACTGTGTATGTATTCAGCAGAGAAGGGAGATTATTCTTCATAGAGAACCTTCTTGTACAAAGGCTGTGTGATAAGCCCTTTCATATAGGTGACATCACTTTATTTAATCCTCGTAATAACCCTATAGTGTATTATTGTCGTGAATGATGCCAATGAGGAAAGTAAAATTCAGAGAAGTTAAGTAACTTCCAAGGACACAGAGCTAGTATGTAACAGAACTAGAAGTAGACAATGGAAAGCAATGGCAGAACTTTAAGGAGGGAAGAGATCTGTATGTGCTGTGCCTTTCAGAGAATACCCAACCTTTACACAGTAACGGTGTTCGCCTAATTATAAAGGACTGTGCATATGCTACCTAAGGTCAAAGGAATTGTACTGATGTGAAAATGAGCCAGAGGGAAATATACATACTCCTTCATCATTTTGAAATTTTTTTCTCCAACACCTGTGGCTTCTTTGGTCATTTTTGGTAGGCTTTGCTTCGTTGGCAAACCTACAGCAAAACTATGTAGGATTGCAAAGAGATGAGGAGAGACTTATTTTCCTCTCATCTCATCAACTCCGTTTGTGAGGAGATCCTGTGGAACTCACTCTCTTGCTTAACTACTTTCACCCCGCTTGGTGAGGGAAAGAGAATCCTTCTCTCCCAGTAGCGTCATTTATTTAGTAGCTTCCCATACTCCACTTTCAGCCTGTCAGATCATTAGCTCCATCACAGCTGAGGTCAAGTGGTTCTTGGGAAGATGAGGCTGTCATCATATTCTTCACCTGAGAAAACTATCCTTTTACCGTCACAACCCCTGTTCTCAGAATTTTTAATACCTTCTTGAGCTGGAATTACCATTTGCTCCTTAACCTTTGCCCTGTAATCTAATATTATAATGATTTTTTAATCCAGTCGTTGGCACACTTTACATGGAGAGAGATGTGAAAGGCTTGCCTTATCCACCCTCTGACACTACTCAGCACTTGGGTTCACATCATTTTTGGCCACTTCTAAATCACTTCCTTTTTTGTGAAGGCATAAAAATAAGGGCAGCGAGCAAAGGATTCATCATCTTTTTGGTTCATAAAATGGCCAAACCTAGTAATATGAGCTAATATGAGTAGCTCAATCAGAAATTTCCCTTTTAAGTACTTATTTTTCCGCAGAATATACACTATGCCCTACATAAGATTAAGGCTGTCTTAAATCCAGCCTCTTTTTATATAAAGACTAATGCACAACGTTGTAAATCAACTATACTTCAATAAAATTTTTTTAAATGGTAAAGAAAAAGAATCATAACTCAATGATAAAGCTTCAGCATCGCTCACCACACTCCCCAACACAATCAAATGCAAACAGTAGTGATTATCCTCCCCCAACACCCCCTCCCCCCAAAAAAGAAGAAAGAAACAATTAGAAAAATGAAATGTTCTATTGAATATAATCTCTTACGTGGTCAACTCAGCTATCTCAAATACATTGTTGGTCAAATCAAATTAATTTTTAAATGATATTTTTAAAAGAAAGCCAGTAGATTACTCAGTCCTGTTTTAGTGGACCACTTTTTTAAACATTACGTTTAGTAGTCTTTAGAGCCCAGTGGTAAATGTTTAACTGAAAATTCAGATTATAGCCACAGTAGAAATCACTGTGAACAAGTCCTGTTAGTCATACTACTCTCAATAATAGTTTCTTCATGTAAAACTATTTGATCTTTGTTCAAATTACTTTTCTTTCTAGATATAGTTCAGTTTTCTAAATTTCGAAGAATAAAGATATACTAATTCACATCGTAATTTGTACAGTGAGTAAATGGCAGAATTTATGGTTAAGAAAATACTTACAAGCTATTAAAGTTATCATCTGTCCTGATCCAGAGATTAAAGACTATTTAATAGGAAAAATACATATGGCCTTCATATTTTTTAATGTTTCATGAAATTTCATTTCTCCAGATAGGGCTGACAGGTTTGCAACAGAATCTTCCTAAAGTACGGTGACAGGTTTTTTAAATTAAGTTTTAAAGTCTGGGGAAAAAAAGAATCTTTAAAATTCTGGAGATTATTTACAAAACATTGGTTTGTCAAAAAAATGCATCTGTTTGAAATTTGAGATAAGTGGGAGTTTGGAGAAAGGAATATTTCCTGTAGACACATTCTCTGGCCTTGGCATGACGTGTGTAACATTGAGTGAACTTCATTTCTAAAGATCAGAAAGTACCCAGCCTCTTAAGCACACTTAATATAGCATCTATTTCTACTGGAGAGAGAAAAGCAAATATTTTTAGTTATTGAACTGAAATATGACTCTGAGGACGAGTCACCATTGTGGTGGGGAGACGAAGAGATCTTTATCATTCTCCTTCTCTGGACATTCTACTTTTCTCACTGATTTTTCTTTGAGTCAAAGTAAAGATTGTCACCAACATCTGCTCTATAAGTTATACCTCAAAGACCATTGTTCCTCTGTTCTCTCAGACTTAACTTCAGTTCTAGGAAGACCTTAGTAATTATGGCTGCTGAAGACAAGGAACCAGACATTTCCAGATCCTTAGATCACAACAGAACCTGTAACACAGCTTGAAGACCTGACAGCAGAGAGGTCTGCCCTGCACGCCCTTCACAGCAGGGCAGGACCAGATAAAGGAAAGGGGAAACCAGAACCCAAAGAGAGTAGAGTGTTATGGTTGGGCATTGATGAAGTGAACAATGCCACTGAGGTCAGAACCCTCAACATTTTCCACAGTTGTGTTTTAATGCTTGGAGACGATTATATAAGCCATATATGGGACATGTTTTTAATTAGGACACGTCTGTGATAAAATCTTAATTTTCTGCTTTCCCAGAATACTTACTGAGACAAACACTTCCCACAGACTTCTCAGTGGCAAAACAAAATGTGGGTTGAGCCTAGGATAAAAATTTTGATGACTTTTAGAAAAGTACTGTATAGGACATATCAATTGGCTCATTGATTTAAAAAAAAACCCTCTATTCAGGGTTCTACCAGTTTTCTTAAAATAAATGTTAATTTGGAATTTTTATCCTAAACTACTAATTCTATACATTTGTCTTTTTTGTTGTTTGTTTTTCTGCAGTGATGAATCTAACCATCCGAGCATGAAGTTGTGTATATAATGGTCCACTTTTTATATTTATAGTTGAAAATTGGATTGCAGATTTTACAAGTCTGAGATATGTTTACATATAGCTGCTTCTTCCTGTTTGCAGTAGTACACATATCCATTTTTTTCTTCCCTTACATCTGAAATTGGGCAATATGTGAAACCAGTGAGAAGCCTGCAAAAAATATAGATCAGTATCTCTTTATCTCATGTGAAGATATGTATTTATATGGACATAGTGATAGAGATTGATTGTTCTTGCTATTTTCTTACTCTGGGCTTGTTAACTGCATGGACAAAAAGTGCCACGAGATAGTTTACATGAAATTGTGACCAAATATGAACTCGAAGCTATGAAAATGTACTATACTGACTGATTTTAGAGTTTATCGTCACATCCCTACTCACCTTTGCTATTCATGGCCACACCACCCATTGAAACTGACTAAAAAAGCATGATGGTGTGCCAAGCCTGCTTGCTGTGCAAACTCAGATGCTAGCATGCTGCATTATGAGTCCTTTGAGCACATCTGAACTTTTATTTCTTTTGTCATCTCAAGGGGGTTACACCGTGGCTCATTGCCAAAAAGTGACAAGGTGGCGGAGAGCATACACACACAAATGGTCTTGTATTTTGAAAGGAGTTGCGGTCCCAACTGCAGATCTTCAGCTTCCACTATTGTGGGCTCACGTGGCCTCTTTGGTTGAAATGTCCAGGGGCTGAGCTGGTTGCTGACACTAGTTTTCCTTGGGCTGCCCTTGGCAGTGAAGACGAAGAGAAAGGATTGGTTCAGCCTCCTGCGCTGTGTCTCTCATGTGACCAAGTAAGAAAGAGGTTTACAAAGGCAGGCACCCAGAATAGAGGACTTTTTTTAAAAAAATAAACTGAATTCCAGCAAGTGTTAACATGGGTGCTCATGGAAAATGACAGAAGCATACTGTACTTCTTTTGGGCAGGAGATTCTTGGAATGACAGCCCCTGTTCCTGAGGGCAAAAGGTGTGTGCATCTCACCAAAACTCGGGTTGCTGAAGATACAACACGTCCCAAGAAGGGGTTGGCCGAAATAACCTTTCCTGAGGATGTAGGAGAGCTCATCCTACAATCTCTACTGAAGCTGATGAGAGCTTCCCTTCCTTCCAAGATCCAACCCATGTTAAACGTTTTCTACAAACTTCTAGAAACAGAAAGATATTTTCCATTCTTTTTAATATTTTTTCTTTTCTCTTTTAGTCCCAGGAATATTCAGGAAAGATTTGTTTTCCAGCTTTTGTCACATTTATTTTGAACAATTTTTTAAAGGAAAGTCTTCAAATCCTAGTAAGTTGGTACCAACAGTCAAGTTGACCATTTGCTAACTTCTCTCCTGTTCTGAATAATTGCAGAGAATATAACAGAAGCTCCATTTTCAGTTCAGTCATTGTAAAGCATCAAAGTTAAACAATTTTTCAGTACTTTTTGACTTTTTTTTGTATGATGAATATAACATATATAGTGATTATCAGTTAAGATAAAGTCAAGATTTGGTCACATTTGATCGTATTAACTCATTTCTATTTCTTGTAGTTCTATTTAGTTCTAAGTTGTGTCTATATTTAGATTTCTTTATCTTTTTTACATTTCTCAATGTTTGTCTTATGCACAGACCAAATCTGAGATCTCAGAAAGCTGTGAAATATAGTTGCCATAAAGAGTATTTTTCAACTACTTGCTCAAAAGTTACCTAACTGTATGAGACTGAGCATTTCTTTGCACGGTAAAGAGTTGATAGCATGTTTTGAAATGACTTGTTCTAAGTGGAAGGGTTACATTAGGAGAAACGTCATCAATGAGGAGTAGTCACTCTTTCAGCCCGTTGGACAATATAATTTCTCATTTCATGCCATTTTGTGGGAAATTTTCTGGTTTCATATATAGGTTTTCACCAGCAGAGGGGAAATTATCTCATCATTGACTTATGGTGACAACAGTTAACATACGATTATAAGACAAGGATCCCAAGATCCTTATGATCTCTTTCATAATATATAACCAAATGCTCAGTTATACAAAATGCCTTCTTTTTGTTTCCATTACGTTTTCAAGAATGGAAAGATGTTTGAACTAATCTATCAATCAAATTGGTAATATCTCTAGTAACATTCCATACTCTGAAACCAGTTTAGCATTTTTAAAACAACAGAGGGCATTTTCTACCCATCTCTTGTATGATCTGGTTAGGATAAGATATTTTATTCAGTGTCTGAAACAATTTGTCTTAAATGCTTTGGAAAAACGAACTAAAGCGAGTAAAACCACAGTCTCTTCAGGAAAACAAACAGTAGTGTCTTGAGAAAAATCTGGTGGCTATATTTCTTCCTATCTATCTTTCTTTCTACTCCTCTAGTAGAAAGAGGAATTAAGATGGATCACTATTTAAAAGTTGCACAGCTTCAAAAGAGAATACCTTAACATCAAAAGAGAAACATTTCACGTACAAAAAATATATGTATTTTTTAAACACAGCCCTTTAAGAATACTGTTCTGTCCTATGTGTATATTGAGGTTTTACTCTATAACTGATTTGACAATATTGCCTTTTATTCCATGATTAAAGGAAGCTGTAAACTTTCAATACATTTCCTTGGGGAAAACAAAAGGACCATGGTCCTCCTCTTTGTTCCATGGAACTGCTAGGTCTTAGCCAACATGCATAATCTTCAACTTTTGTTACTAAAATATTTTAAATCATCCATTTTTTTTACCAATATAGAGAATCCTCAAATAATTGCCTAATGAACTAATGAATGTGTCTGCCGATATATGTGTTGGCAGCTACATATTTTTCTTTAAGTTTGCTTTCTTTTAATTTCTATTATTGGATAGAAGATTAAGAAAAAATACATGAAAGACATTTGAAATAAGTCAAGATCGGGTTCCATTTCTGATAAGCATCTTTTAAGGATGCCAAACTGGTATGTGTTTTAGCTTTAACATTGTTTTCCGTTTATGTTGGTGCTAATGTATTTCTTTTCTTTTTCTTTATGGACAATGCAACTCTACTATGGATAATTTCATTTCTCTGTTTAATAGCATTCCTAAACTGTTAGTGTGTGATTTTATTTTTCAAGTTTATGGATTTACTATAATTATGGTTCAATGACCAGTCTTTCTTAATGTAAAAGAAAACAAAAGCAGTGTACCTATAGATGATATGTGTGTACTTGGATTGTGGATCCTTTTATTTCATGTTCATTTCATATACCATATGCCTTTATCAACTTTTACTCTCATCTTTTAGCTTATAGAATTTGATTAAGCATGACAAAACCGACATTAGACAAGTCTGCACACATTCACAGAGTACCTGACCCATAAATATGCCAAAATTTTCCTTCTAGTTTTCATTTTCATTATGAAAAGCAGTCTTGAAAGGTTTTTCTTTCTTATTTGATTTCATAGGAAACATGAGAATATCTTGAATTTCTACCAAAAACAAAAGTCTGTTCTTGAATCCTGTGCGTGGTGTTCTGATGGAATAGTAAGAACTCTTATGCATCCAGTAGTTCATTCTATATGTCCTTTGTCTAATATATATTATATATATACACCTCTCTACTAGTTTAGAAATGGTCAAATCAGCATGTCAGTATCTGTGGAAAAATTAACTGGTATTATATTTTTATCACTTAGAAAACATGCTTAATTTTCCAAAGTTTTATTTTTAACGTTACTATTATAGCATAAAAAGTTAACACCACTTTTCATCTTTTTTTTTGGCCACTATATATAATCTTGCCCAGAAATAAGCTATGCTTCTTAAGGTCGGTGATGTTTTCATATCTTCTAATAAATGATCTTAGGAACCTGCAGATATTGATATTTAAAATCTTGTTTTTCTCTATTTCTTGATAATCAAGTAATATTAATAATTAACATTACCAAAAATGAACTTTTCTAATTTCTGCCAAAACAAAAACCTTGCTATCTCTAGAAAGTCAAGTCCATAACAGCGTAATCTTATATTCTCAAAAATAATGATTTAGAACAGTCACATGTGATTCTGGCTGTTAAAACAATTCATTCCTAGTGGAATTAACATACTTGACCAATTATGATTCTGCTAAGTTATTTTAGAGTATAAAGACCTTCAGTCCCTACTTTTCCCCATTTTTGTTGAAATAGCTTCATATCAGCTGGATTTACTATATACCATAGCAGAGATACCCTTCCAACTTAAATTTTTAGTGGAGTTTGTTTTTGCTAATTCAATACTGAAACATTTTAATGGCATTTCTGATTTTTTAAATGTATTTAAATGCATAAGTTTCCCTATGCTGCTTATTGACAGAACTGTCGCTCTGGGAATAAGACTTTTTCAACCTGACCTATTACGTTTGATTTATTGATAACAATGTACCAACATTTCTCAAAATGCAGTGGATATTCTCACATATCTCAGAAATATTAATAAATTGGATTCACAAAAGAATGTCTTACATATTATTGACATTTATGTGAATATTCTTTATACTGTTGTAAATGTTTCATGCAATTTAATAACATTTTTAAAAGATGTATGTATCTGATTTTCCTTTAGAAAATATTATATTTTTTTTGTATTTTTTACATTTTAAAGTTCATCTCTATGTGCAGCTATTTTTATATTGCCAAAAAATCACATGAATACAAAGTAAGAGAAAAATGCAAAAAAAATATTTTGGCAAGCCTTACACTGCATATTTTTCTTAATGTTTTGTGGGCCAGTCTCATGTAATTGATTATTCTAAGAATGTGTTGTGTCTTATTGCTGTAAATATGGCACAAACCTGTTTTTCTCAATAGTGTAAATAATTGAAAGATTGAATTCTCCCTGTTTGATTTCTTATTTCACTTCATTGTAATTTCTCCAGCTGAGATTACTGAGTCAAAAGACGCATGTGGTTTTTTGATATGCAGCCTGGAGATAATTGTGTTCAGTTTCTAATTTGTTTTTATTTGCTTTTTTAACTTGTTTTCAGGGTTCCTAGTTTGTGAGAAGTTGATCTTCAGAATTATTTTTACACTATTTATGACTTATTTTCATAATGTAAAAATTGTGTAATTATTACAATATTAATCCAAACAATGGTAATGAATTGTATTGTTATAAAGCTTTATTGATGTTCATGAACACCTTGGTCTATTTTCTCTGATTTAAACACAGTCCGTAAAGAATTTTAGTCTACTTTTCCTCAATATTGCAACACTGCCGTTCAACTTAGTGCCTAGCTCTAGTGATTTTCTAAAAAAGACTAGTTCTTTCTGTTTATTAGATAGTAAGAACTATACTGAACCTCTCCTCCGAATTCACTTTTCTTCCAGAATTCCCTATCTTGGTGAATTAAAATTCCTTGTGCTCAGTTGACTCTTATCTGCACCACATCAAATCAGTCATCATCATGTGATTAGAATGTGCTACATAGTAATCATGTCAATGTATTGACTAATGAATGACAAAATGCCCCACTGAGGTCATCAATTATTTTTAGGTCCTAACCAAAAGAGCACACTTTTCAGCCCTCATCGTTTTTGCCTTTACCAATAACATTAGATGCGTGCAACCCTCTTAAACACTCCTTTAGCTCCCATGTCCCTTCACTCTTGTTTTCTCCTACTTTTCTTTTCTTTTTTTTTTTACTTTTATTGAAGTATAGTTGATTTACAACGTTGTGTTAACTTCTGCTGTACAGCAAGGTGATTCAGTTATACACGTATATATTTTTCATAGTCTTTTCCATTACGGTTTATCACAGGATATTGAGTATCCTGTGCTATACAGCAGGACCTTGTTGTTTATCTATTCTCTATATAATAGTTTGCATCTGCTCATCCCAAACTCCGAGTCCTTCCCCTCCCCACCCACCTCCCTCTTGGCAATCACAAGTCTGTTCTCTATGTCTGTGAGTCTGTTTCTGTTTCATAGATATATGTTCATTTGTGTCATATTTTAGATTCTACATATAAGTGATATCATATGGTATTTGTCTTTTTCTGACTTACTTCACTTAGTATGATCATCTCTAGGTCCGTCCATGTTGCTGCAAATGGCATCATTTCATTCTTTTTTATGGCTGAGTGGTATTCTATTGTATATATGTACCACATCTTCTTTATCCATTCATCTGTGGATAGACTTTTAGGTTGTTTTCATGTCTTGGCTATTGTGAATAGTGCTGCTATGAATATAGGGATGCATGTATCTTTTCGAATTATAGTTTTGTCTGGATATATGCCCAGGAGTGGGATTGCTGGACCATATGGCAACTCTATTTTTAGTTTTTTGAAGAACCTCCGTATTGTTTTCCATGATGGTTGCACCAATCTACATTCCCACCAACAGTGTATCTTCTACTTTTCTTTCTCATTTTCCTTTGCCAGCTCTTTCTCCTCTACCTGACCATTAAATGATAATCCTCAGGACTCTGACCTACATGTTTCTTTTGCTTTTGCTCTTCTCCATCACACTTTTTCTCCAGGAAAACTCATTCACTCCCACAAAGACCAAGTTGCTATCTGCATTGCAGATTTTCTTCTACCTTCCAGACCAACTGTTACAGGCACATCTATCTATATGTCCACAGGTAGCTCATCATCTTTACACCTGGTTCTCTTACAAACTTCCATATGACAGTGAACATACCATCCCCCACCTTGCATTCAAGCAAACATGATAGAAAAGTCAGAATCATTCAGGACACCACCTGCCTCTCATCACCCACCCATTCCTTCATACGTACGGCATCTAATTACCAAATCCCTTCAATTCTACCTCCTAAATATCTCGGAGATCCACCTCCCTTCTCCTCATCCATTGCCACTGCCTCAGCCTAGGCACCCCCCCGGCTCTCTCTCAGACTTTTAGAAGAGCCTCTGAGCTGGCCTCCCTGCCTCTAATAACCACCTCGCCTCCACCTTGTACCCGATATGACTCTGATGAGTCAGAGAAAGCAAATATGGCCGTGTCTTATTTATTTATGAATTTATCCTCCCATTTCATTTCATTTCATATAGCATTTGAGGCACATTAAACAAACACTTATAAAGAAATTAAATACATTTAAAAATAACCAAGAAAGCCATATTTAAACAAATTTCAAGGTCACAAAGAAAGCTGTATTGAAAAGATGTAAGACTTAAAATTGTATGGCTCTCAGCTTTTCGGTGTCCATAACAAAAAAAGAAATAAGTTTACATGTTTACGTCATCCATAAAGTGAAACATACTACTTCCTCAAAAGAATCAAAGCTGATTGATAAGAAGTGTTATGTGAGATTTCTTAGAGTGGGCACTGCCCACTGCTCCGTTTAGGGCACTCCTACAATGAACATTACAGCAGCTTTTCATAATGTTCCTCATTATAAGCCAAGTGCATGGGCCAAAACCAACTTCACTGAAAACAGTTCTTCAGGGAAATTAACCACGCCATTCCCCTGCTTACAGTCCTCCGCAGTCCCCCATTATCATGCAGATACTTATTTGGGTATAAAGTACAAAGGCCTTTGTGATCCCACTCTGTCTAGCTTTGTAGCATCATTGCTTGCTGGTCAGCAACCCTCACCCAAAGGTTTTCCCATGTTAAACTATTTGAGGATCCCTTTGGCTGTTTCCTAGGCCTGAAACAGTCTCCATCCCCATCCCCACCATTCATCTAAAGAATTCTTGCTCTCTTTTTTTGCAGCCAGTTAAGCCGAAGGTGCTCTTTTCCTCGTGGGGGCCTGGTGTGCAATGGCTGTGAACAGCAGCCTCCTCAGTAGTGCGTGCAGCTTGTGGCCTGTGCGGGTTGCCCTGAGGGACCTTGGAGAGAGTCCTTTCCAGTGGGCCTTCACGATTGTCATGCTGTCCCCAGTCTAGGCTCCAGACAGGTATGTGCGGTGCCTTTGGAAAGCCCCAGGGCACAGTGGCCAGGGTCCACACAGGCCAAGTCATAACGTTCATCCGTACCAAACTTTGAATAAAGGAGCATGTGATTGAGGCCCTCGGCAGGGCCAAGTTCAAGTTCCCTGGCCGTCAGAAGATCGGCATCTCCAAGAAGTGGGGATTTACTAAGTTTAATGCGGATGAATTTGAAAACATGGTGGCAGAAAAGCGGTTCATCCCGGATGGCTGTGGGATCAAATACGTCCCTAGTCGTGGCCCCTGGACCAATGGCGGGCCCTGCACTCGCGAGAGCCTTGGCGCTGTCCCCTCCTTACTCACACCCACCCATAAATCCTACTTTTCTGTCCAAAAAAAAAAGCATTCTTGCTCTTTCAAGACCTAACCCATGTGTCAACTTCCTAAACACTATTTCCTGCCAAGTTTAGATTCTCTGTCTTCTATGCTCCAATAATTGCTTTTACGTGTCACTGCTAAACCACTTATCCAGTTGTTGATAATTGTATGTTTATCTACCTCCTCTACCAGATGGTGAACCAAGGATGAACTCAATTCATAGGTTCCCAGTAAATATTTTTAAATGAATAAATGAGTGACAAAAGTTACAACAACAGCAAAACCCACTTGGAGTACCAATTTTGTTAATCTACATAATGGATAAAGCAACCCACACAGCTAGTTCCTAACATTCTAGGTAATTCTTAAAGGAAAATGTGTTACGACCTCTTTCAAATCTAAATTAAGAATATGTTTTATATGAAATAGGGTGGCCAGAGAGGATTAAAAGTTTATAGAAAGTAGAGAGAATTTGAGCTACCCCTATGGAGAATAGGGTCAAACAGCAAAAAACACATCGTGATGGGAGGTTCAGGCCAAAGACAACTGAAAAGCATGATTTTGTTTGGGACTTTCTGCACCTTTGCTCACTCTGCATGGTGCTGTCATCCATTTAAACATCAAATATTTACCTACTGAAAATCTTTCTCTCAATGTATGTTTCCTAGCTTTTCATTGTCCCTTTATATTAGGAAGCTAGATAAAGTCCAGGAATTCTCAAACTCCTTCGTTCATCAGAATCAACTGGAGTTTCTGAAAAAAAACACATTGCCGGGCCCCATCCCCTGAGTTTCTGGTCCAGTAGGTCTGGGGTAGGACTTGAGAATTTATATTTCTAACAACCTCCTCATTGGTGATAATGCATTTGGTCCAGGGTCCACTCTTGGAGAACCACTGCTGATCTAGTCTATCTTAATGGAATGTTTGTGGCATTCATATACTGATGGCAACCTTCCTTTTTATTGTGAATCTCTCTGGGGAATTTTCTTTCATCATCACTGTTAATTAAAACTCTGAGCTCACCCTTGGACAACTCTCTCAAGTGGAAACTGCTAATTCTCCAACAGCCCTCACATACCTTAAGGATGGGGAGAAAGTTGAGCATGCATATTGCCCCTCCATTGCTGGTTCCAGACGATTAATTCTCCACCCGTATTCTACAAAGCCCTACTTCTTTGAGGCTCATATTATTTGGTTATTACCACACTTTTCCCTTCCTCAGAAATCATCTCCTGGCCTCCCAGTCATTCTCCTTCATTCACTGAAGACTTTGGCCTTTGGCTTATGGCGATTTTCTTCACCCTAAGTGCTGCCATCACAGGTGACTTAAACATCAACATGGGCAATGCAAACAACACCTTAGTACGTTACCTTCTCAGACCTCGTTTCTAGTGACTTTTTGCGCCCTCCAATTCTACCACCCACTCCCCTCACACACTGATTTTGTCAACCCCTGGAACTGCTCCAACTCTGGAATAATACATTGAAACATCTCATTCTGAGCCCTCTCCTTATTTTGCCAGAACTTCACACCCAATAACTCCCACTATACTTGTTCTTGAACCTTATAATGGTTTCCATTCCCTTTGCTCTCTTAGCCTCTTTCCTATCAGGTCCCACACAACTCCACTTCCTCCCCTCTCCAACTTAGGTTACACGGTTCAAATTCTCATCTACACCAATGCCAATAAGTCTGTTATCCCATTGTTCTTCCATTTGTCCATTTGGAAAAAGCCAAATACTATAATAGTCCATCTGTCCACCTTCTCTGCATCTTTACCTCGTCTAGTCCACCCAGCATCACAGGAGAAACTCGCATAATGGTACAGATTGGTCCCGCCATAAATTCAGAGTCTTCAGATTCGCCTGTGCATTTATCAACTCCCAACAACCAAAAATCTTTCTGTGTTTCCTTAGCTAAGATGTCAAACTTTTTCCACTCTCCTTTCCTCTTCACCTCTCTCACTCTCAGTAGCTGATCTTGCATTCAGAGAAGGAAAGAAATCCACAGAACAGATTCCCTCGAATCCCTCCAACCAAGACTGAAAATGGGCCCGCATCTACATCCTTGATTTCTTCTTTCCCTTCTAGTACAATAGAAAATGATGTCGCTCTTCCCCCTTAAGTCTAACCTCTGCCCAAATGCCATACTTTCACCCCAGGCTTCTGGGGATCTTGTTCTGTTATGTCAACTTCTTTTCTTCAGACTATGCCCTAAAGGAATTTTAAAATATTTGCATACCTTTCGTTTTCATGCAAGATTTTCCTCAATGCTGGGTACCCCTTCAGCTGCTGCCTCCTCTCTTTCCTACCTTGCCTTCAAAGACGAGCTTCCAGGAAACTAGTTATATACTGACCACACCCACTTCTTCACCTCCCATGCATTCCTCAGTCCGCCATTAAGCTCTGCCCCTACCACACAACCAAATTAGATGGTCTCCACAGTGACCGCCTAGAGTCCTATGAATTAAGTTGCCACCAATATTTCCAGATCTCCAAACTTCAGTTTTTGTTGCAACTACATAATTTTGGGTGTACAGCAGGAACCTCCAGCTCAGCGTGTGCGGAACTAAACTTGCCCTCTGTCCCCCAACCCTGTTCTCCCTCCCGTGCCCTATATCTCAGAGAATCGTATCACCACTCACGCAGCTGGCAAAGACAAAACTTCCCCATGATACTCAACCCTCTACCTCGTCATGCTCAATCACTGTCTATGACCAGCTAATTCTACTGGCTCAATATAGATTAGACTTACCATCCTCATGGCATTTCCATGGTGACAATCTGAGGCCAGGTAACTTGTATCTCTTGACTGCATCACTATAGTAACAGCTCTCACAAAGTTGGTTTTGCCCTCCATTGTAGCCAGAATGATCTTTCCCTTCTTAAAACTTTTTACACTGAAGCTCTTCAGTTCTCTCAGGATAAATTTCAAATTTCTCATTTTGGTTTACAAGCTCCTTCTTACTCAGTCCATAGCTAGTTCTCTGGCCCAGCCTCTCATCAGTCTGTCCCCTGCACTTTATCTAGACAACCTGCCCTTGTTTTTCAGTTCTTTAACAGGGTCTTCTCTGTCATGGGCAGAGCCCCAGTCTGTCACTTTCTCACCCCTTCTTCACCTAAAACCCCACTTTACCTCCCTAACTCCTACCTATCCCTCATGTCTCAATTTAGACATTGCTACCTCTGTGCTCCCTTTACATCTTGGATATCATTTCCCACAGCACTTTTTCACGGGACTGCTCCACAGAGAGGGATGTCTGTGTTGTTTGCTCTTAAGTCCTGAATGTCCAGCACAATGCCTGGCAAAGGGTTGGCACTCATTAAATATTTGTTGAATAAATAAGTGAGTGAAAGCAATAACCCAAAGGGATACAGAACAAACCATCCAAGGATAATATGAGCAACCGTGCATGAAAATATGCAAGAGTGAGCTTATAATTCTTGTTAAAAATCGCATGACTGTTTCATTGACTCAGACATGGTAACATAATTTTATAGGCACGTTCTTTTCTGCCTCTTGCAACATCAATATCAAATCAATATCAACATCAAATAGCAAAAGGAAAAACGACTTGGGGGAGCTATTCCTCATTTCTTTTGGACCAAGTAGTGTTCTCTAGAAAACAATGTCCTATGAAATAATAATGGGTATTCCACAAATAAAATCACTAAATATAAGAACATGGGCTTCCCTGGTGGCACAGTGGTTAAGAATCCGTCTGCCACTGCAGGGGACACAGGTTCTATCCCTGGTCCGGGAAGATCCCACATGCGGAGCAACTAAGCCCGTGCGCCACAACTACTGAGCCCGTGCACCACAACTACTGAAGCCCGCGTGCCTAGAGCCCGTGCTCCACAAGAGAAGCCACCGCAACGAGAAGCCCACACACGGCAACAAAGAGCAGCCCCTGCTCTCCGCAACTACAGAAAGCACACACACAGCAATGAAGACCCAATGCAGCCAAAAATAAATAAATAAAATTTTTTAAAAAAAGAATATGTACTGGAATGTCCATGAAAAAGATAAAGGATACAGTCTCCAGAGAACACAGCTTGGAAAATGCTGCTCTAGAGCATTATTTGATCTAAATCAACACTGCCAGAGCCCAGGCAGGCAGGCAGTCCGTGTGCCTTGTGTCTTATTGTTCAGTCAACATTCCTACCACAGGAGCTGCTCCAAGGAGTGACTGTATTCAAAGATGTCCTCGTCGGTAACACCTCACTCTTTGGCACGCCTTTCCATTCCTCTTTTTCATCTTCATTGCTGTCCTCAATCCCCTCTCACATCTCCGCTCTAAAATGTACTACGATTCACTTCTTTGCTTGAATAGGAACTTGATTTGAGTGTCGACTCAAATCCATCATTCAAGGCAATGGCAAAATCCAAGAGTAATAACGTCCCATGTGGGAAATGTGTTTCAGCAGAGCACATAATAGGCAGTCAACCAGAAACAGTTTTTCTGGTTAAATTATGAGTTTGTACTTGCAAATGGAAGGGGAGGTTGGAATATGAGAATAAGAAAAGCAGGTGAGCTACGTTTATATTGAGCCTGTATATCAAGTCGCAGATTGAGCCAATAGGCACACTGACATAGACTGTGGAAGAAAGAGTTGTTTACTCCACCTGTGGCTGAAATGATGGGTATATGAACAAAATATCAAATATCCTAGCCATACGGTGTTGAATAACTGTGGAGTTTCCTAGACTATTCTATCTCCCTTTCTCTTTTACAAATAAAAAAGCTGAGACTCAGAGAACTTGGATCACTGGTTATCCAGAAATAAGTGACGACGCGAGGATCTTAATGCAGGACAGTTACCGCGTTACAGCTCCACCCCTCTGCCCTCTGGGAGGTACTTGGTGCCTCTACCATTTCTTCCCTCTCTGAGATGCCATGATTCCACATGTGACTAGTGACAGTAAACAGCAATAATATCATTTTATATTTACGTAACATTTAGTATATTTAAACCATTTTTTAATTAACTTATTTATTTGGTTGCTCTGGGTCTTAGTTGCGGCAGGCGGGCTCCTTAGTTATAGTATGTGAACTCTTAGTTGCGGCATGCATGTGGGATCTAGTTCCCTGACCAGGGATCGAACCTGGGCCCCCTGCATTGGTAGCAGGAAGTCTTTTTTATTCATTTAAATTTATTTATTTTTGGCTGTGTTGGGTCTTCGTTGCTGCACACGGGCTTTCTCTAGTTGCAGTGAGCAGGGGCTACTCTTTGTTGCGGTGCGCGGGCTTCTCATTGTGGTGACTTCTCTTGTTGCACAGCATGGGCTCTAGGCGCGAGGGCTTCAGTAGTTGCAGCGTGTGGACTCTAGGGTGTATGGACTTCAGTAGTTGTGGCATGCAGGCTCAGTAGTTGTGGCTCGTGGGCTCTAGAGCACAGGCTCAGTAGTTGTGGAGCACGGGCTTAGATGCTCCACGGCATGTGGGATCTTCCCGGACTAGGGCTTGAACCCGTGTCCCCTGCACTGGCAGGTGGATTGTTAACCACTGTGCTGCCAGGGAAGCCCGGGAGCACGGAGTCTTAATCACTGCACCCTGAGGGAAGTCCCTAAATCATTTCCGTATCAATTATATCTGACTCTCCAAATAACTATACAAGATGAGTAACAGTATTAACATTTCTTTTGAGAAAAGATTCAAAGAGGAAGGCTGGCCCAGATGCCACAGCTTTTACTAGTGGAGCCGAGTACCAGAGTCTCCTAACTCTTAGGACATTGTCCTACACCAAGAAATAAAGCGTGAAAACCCCCAAAACACACAATGTTCCAAAGGCCTTTTTAGCATGTACTTCCATGAGATGTTTTGCACAGGAAATAATCTATTCTGAAGTCTCATCATTTTCTTCTGAGTTTCCTTTTGGGGGGTAATAGCAAGAATAAATTATTTCTAGAATGTTCTTCATTGACATTTGCAGTCTTTCTTGGCATTCAAAAGGCAAGTAGTTTAGTGCTTAAGAACTCAGTTGCTGGAGCCAAATGGCCTATATTTGAATCCCTGTTTGACCACCTACCGTGGCAACTTATCTCATCTCAGTGGGCCTCAGTGTCCTAGTTTGTAAAATGGGAATGATTTCACTCCCTCAAGGTGGTGAGTTAATACATATATTTAGTGAGTTAATACATACACATGCTTAGGTCAGAGCCTGGCCCAGAGTTAGTACTCAGTAAATAAGAGCTATTATTCTCTTCAGAACAGAAGCCCTGCATATCTACTATCTTAGTGGAAAGACTGCAGTGATTAGAAGGTTCCATTCTATATTAATAAAGTGAGATATCGGTCCTTAAAAGCTAAATGCTTTCTCTTGCATTTCAGTGATGGCTTTACTGTCACAAAAGCATCTGTATACGCCTAAGCACCAATTCTGATGGGAGAGCTAATGAGAACGATAGGTCGCTTTCTCCTCCCCGCAACCCAGCTTTATTGAGATATAACTGACAACAAAAATTGTATATATTTAAAGTATACCATATGATGTTTTGATATATGTATATATTGTGAAATAATTGCCACAATCAAGCTAATTATCATATTCATCACCCTATAGGGTTACCATTTGTGTGCGTGGTGAGACTATAGTATTATCAACTATAGTCATTAGACTATACGTTAGACTGTACACTAGACGTCCAGAACTTATGCACCTTACATAACTGAAACTTTGGACCCTTTACACCCATTTCCCCCACTCCCTAGGCCCCGGAAACCACCACTCTACTCTGTTTTTATAAGTTCAACCTTTTTAGAGTCCACGTATAAGTGAGATCACGCAGTATTTTGTCTTTCTTATATATATATCACATCTTCTTTATCAATTCATCTGTTGATGGACACTTAGGATGTTTCCATATCTTGACTATTGTAAATAACACTGCAGGTAGTTTTTCTCTAATAACTTGAGTTCAAAAATAATGAATATCACCATCTCTGAAGACACTTAGCAAGTTTCCTTGTGTAAAGATAGTTAACTATCTTTGTTGACAGGAGAAAGATATGGAACTCTCAGGAATGAACAATTAGAGGAAAGGCCATCAAAGGCAGCTGCATTAAGAACCACTGAAGTAGAGGCATTTTGCTACGTTTTCACCCATGTTGCTTGTACAGTCTAGTCAAAGCACTGGACAAGCTAGAACTTCATGTATCTTTCTTGAGCAGTTCCACATGCCAGAACATTTATATAACCCTGAACTTTTGTGTTCCAACCCTGGCACTGCACAAAGAGATTATTAACACCTAGCTTAGGGTACTAGGTTTTCATGAACTAGTCTCTTCCTGGTTTTTTTTGTTTTTGTTTTTGTTTTTCAGTACACAGGCCTCTCACTGCTGTGGCCTCTCCCGTTCCAGAGCACAGGTTCTGGACGTGCAGGCCCAGCGGCCATGGCTCACGGGCCCAGCCGCTCCACGGCACGTGGGATCTTCCCGGACCGCGGCACGAACCCGTGTCCCCTGCATCTGCAGGCGGACTCTCAACCACTGCGCCACCAGGGAAGCCCTAGTCTCTTCCTGTTTAAGTTAATAGTACAGAATGTTATTGACACTCAGTAAACGTTAACACATAAAACTCTTCTGTCATATAGAAATTCAGTGCATAGTTCTGTTCTCTTAAAGACATTTGCATTTTGACTAAAATCCAGCCAGCACTGAAGCTCAGCAAGAAGTCAGTAACTAATGATGCTTCCTCTGCAGAGGCGATGCCTCTCATTCACATGCACTTGACTGTTTTCTAATACCAGCAAGACGTTTGCAACAAACCAAGAAAATACTCTTGTTCAAGGTCCTTTGAGACCAGCAGCATGAATCTAAATGATCCACCAACCCGTCCAAACTTAACTGGGTCCATAGCTCTATATCACGTGGGCACTGTGACCAAACTCTTCTCCATCAGTTCAGCTCAACAAGTAGTCACAGAGGGCTGCTGCCAAGGCCTGTGAAAATAAGACAAAAAGGAATTCTATGGGTAAAGCATAAATAGTAATAGATGTCATTTAATGAGTGTGTACCTCATCGCATCATGCTAAGGCATCACATACATTATCCCATTTATTCCTTATAATCACCCTGTGAGTTACTTCTCAGTTGCACATTACAAAACGGAAACCCTGGGCTTCCCTGGGGGCGCAGTGGTTAAGAATCCGCCTGCTAGTGCAGGGGACACGGGTTCGAGCCCTGCTCTGGGAAGATCCCCCGTGTCAGGGGGATCTAAGCCTGTGCACCACAACTACTGAGCCTGCGCTCTACAGCCCACAAGCCACAACTACTGAGCTCGCAAGCCGCAACTACTGAAGCCCGTGTGCCTAGAGCCGGTGTTCCGCAACAAGAGAAGCCACCATAATGAGAAGCCCCTGCATCGCAACAAAGAGTAGACCCTGCTCGCCGCAAGTAGAGAAAGCCCACGCACAGCAAAGAAGACCAATGCAGCCAAAAATAAATAAATTAAAAAAATTTTTAAGTTAAAGAAAAAAAAAAAAAAACAGGGATTGGTTCAAGATGGCGGAGTAGAAGGACGTGCGCTTACTCCCTCATGCGAGAGCACTGGAATCACAACTAACTGCTGAGCAATCATCGACAGGAAGACACGGGAACTCAGCAGAAAAGATACCCCACATCCAAAGACAAAGGAGAATCTGCAATGAGACAGTGGGAGGAGTGCAATCACAATTATATCAAATCCCATAACTGCTGGGTGGGTGACTCAGACTGGAGAACACGTATACCACAGAAGTGCACCCACTGGAGTGAAGATTCTGAGCCCCACGTCAGGCTTCCCAACCTGGGGGTCTGGCAACTGGAGGAGGAATTCCTAGAGAATCAGACTTTGAAGGCTAGCGGGATTTGATTGTGGGACTTCAACAGGACTGGGGGAAACAGAGACTCCACCCTTGGAGGGCACACACAAAACTGTGCACATCGGGACCCAGGGGAAGGAGCAGTGACCCCATAGGAGACTGAACCAGACCTACCTGCTAGTGGGTATGGTTCAGTCTCCTATGGGGTATCTGAACCATAGATATTGCAACAAACCAAGAAAATACTCTTGTTCAAGGTCCTTTGAGACCATCAGCATGAATCTAAGTGATCCACCAACCCATCCAAACCTAACTGGGTCCTTAGCTCTATATCACGTGGGCACTGTGACCAAACTCTTCTCCATCAGTTCAGCTCAACAAGTAGTCACAGAGGGCTGCTGCCAAGGTCTGTGAAAATAAGACAAAAAGGAATTCTGTGGGTAAATTGGAGGGTATCCTGCAGAGGCGGGGGGTGGCTGTGGCTCACGCTGGGCACAAGGACACTGGCAGCAGAAGTTCTGGGAAGTACTCCTTGGCATGAGCCCTCCCAGCGTCTGCCATTAGCCCCACCAAAGAGCCAGGTAGGCTCCAGTGCTGGGCTACCTCAAGCCAAACAATCTACAGAGTGGGAACCCAGCCCCACCCATCAGCAGACAAGCGGATTAAAATTGTACTGAGCTCTGCCCACCAGAGCAACAACCAGCTCTACCCACCACCAGCCCCTCCCATCAGGAAGCTTGCACAAGCCTCTTAGATAGCCTCATCCACCAGAGGGCAGACAGCAGAAGCAAGAAGAACTACAATTCTGCAGCCTATGGAAGGAAAACCACATTCACAGAAAGATAGACAAAATGAAAAGGCAGAGACTTTGTACCAGATGAAGGAACAAGATAAAACCCCAGGAAAACAAATGAAGTGGAGATAGGCAACCTTTCAGAAAAGGAATTCAGAATAATGTTAGTGAAGATGATCCAGGACCTCAGAAAAAGAATGGAGGCAAAGATCGAGAGGAAACAAGAAATGTTTAACAAAGACCTAAAGAATTAAAGAACAAACACCTATAAGAATTAAAGAACAGGGCTTCCCTGGTGGTGCAGTGGTTGAGAGCCCGCCTGCCAATGCAGGGGATGTGGGATTGAGCCCTGGTCCGGGAAGATCCCACATGCTGCAAAGCAGCTGAGTCCATGCACCACAGCTGCTGAGCCTGTGCTCTGGAGCCCCTGAGCCGCAACTACTGAGCCCGCGTGCTACAATTACTGAAGCCCTTGTGCCTAGAGCCTGTGCTCTGCAACAAGAGAAGCCACCTCAATGAGAGGCCCACCCACTGCAACAAAAAGTTGCCCCTGCTCGCCGTAACTAGAGGGAGCCTGTGAACAGCAGTGAAGACCCAATGCAGCCAAAAATAAATAGACAAATTAAAAAAAAGAATTAAAAAACAAACAAACAGAGATGAACAATATAATAACTGAAATGAAAAATACACTAGAAGGAATCAATAGGAGAATAACTGAGGCATAAGAACGGATAAGTGACGTGGAACACAGAATGGTGGAATTCACTGCTGCAGAACAGAATAAAGAAAAAAGAATGAAAAGAAATGAAGACAGCCTCAGAGACCTCTGGGACAACATTAAACACAACAACATTCGCATTATAGGGGTCCCAGAAGGAGAAGAGACAGAGAAAGGACCCAAGAAAATATTAGAAGAGATTATAGTCCAAAACTTCCCTAAAATGGGAGAGGATACAGCCACCAAAGTCCAGGAAGCACAGAGAGTTCCAGTAGAAAACTACTAGAGCTAATCAATGAATTTGGTAAAGTTGCAGGGTACAGATTTAATGCACAGAAATCTCTTGCATTTCTATACACTAACAACGAAAGATCAGAAAGAGAAATTAAGGAAACACTCCCATTCACCATTGCAACAAAAAGAATAAAATACCTAGGAATAAACCTACCTAAGGAGGTAAAAGGCCTGTACTCAGAAAACTATAAGCCACTGATGAAAGAAATCAAAGATGACACAAACAGATGGAGAGATATACCATGTTCTTGGGTTGGAAGAATAAATATTGTGAAAATGACTGTACTACCCAAAGCAATCCACAGATTCAATGCAATCCCTATCAAACTACGAATGGCATTTTTCACAGAACTAGAACAAAAAATTTCACAATTTGTATGGAAACACAAAAGACCCCGAATAGCCAAAGCAATCTTGAGGGAAAAAAACGGAGCTGGAAGAATCAGAGTCCCTGACTTCAGCCTATACTACAAAGCTACAGTAATCAAGACAATATGGTACTGGCACAAAAACAGAAATATAGATCAATGGAACAGGATAGAAAGCCCAGACATAAACCCATGCACCTATGGTCAACTAATCTATGACAAAGGAGGCAAAGATATACAGTGGAGAAAATACAGTCTTTTCAATAAGTGGTGCTGGGAAAACTGGACAGCTACATGTAAACGAATTAAATTAGAACACTCCCTAACATCATACATAAAAAATAAACTCAAAATGGATTAGAGACCTAAATGTAAGACTGGACACTATAAAACTCTTAGGGGAAAACATAGGAAGAACACTCTTTGACATAAATCACAGCAAGATTCTTTTTGACCCACCTTCTAGAGTAATGGAAATAAAAACAAAAATAAATGGGACTTAATGAAACTTAAAACCTTTTGCAAAGCAAAGGAAACTACAAATAAGATGAAACGACAACGCTCAGAATGGGAGAAAATATTTGCAAATGAATCAACAGTTAAAGGATAAATCTCCAAAGTATGTAAACAGCTCATGCAGCTCAATATTAAAAAAACCAAAGAACCCAGTCCAAAAATGGGCAGAAGACCTAAATAGACCTTTCTCCAAAGAAGACATACGGATGACCAAGAAGCACATGAAAAGCTGCTCAACATCACTAATTATTAGAGAAATGTAAATCAAAACTACAATGAGGTATCACCTCACACCAGTTAGAATGGGCATCATCAGAAAATCTACAAACAATAAATACTGGAGAGGGTGTGGAGAAAACGGAACCCTCTTGCACTGTTGGCGAGAATGTAAATTGATACAGCCACTATGGAGAACAGTATGGAAGTTCCTTAAAAAACTGAAAAAAGAGCTACCGTATGATCCTGCAATCCCACTACTGGGCACATACCCAGAAAAAACCATAATTCAAAAAGACACATGCACCCCAATGTTCATTGCAGCACTATTTACAATAGCCAGGTCATGCCCATCAACAGACGAATGTATAAAGAATATGTGGTACATATCTACAATGGAATATTACTCAGCCATAAAAAGGAACGAAATTGGGTCATTTGTAGACACGTGGATGGATCTAGAGACTGTCATACAGAGTGAAGTAAGTCAGAAAGAGGAAAACAAATATCGTATATTAATCCATATATGTGGAACCTAGAAAAATGGTACAGATGAACCAGTTTGCAAGGAAGAAATAGAGACACAGATGTAGAGAAGAAACGTATGGACACCAAGGGGGGAAAGCGGCGGGGGTGGGTGGTGCTGGTGGGATGAACTGGGAGATTAGGATTGACATATATACACTAATATGTATAAAATGGATAACTAATAAGAACGTGCCATATAGAAAATATAAAATTTTTAAATTTAAAAAAAGTGTCAATGCCAAGAAACATGAGAGAGGCCAAGGAACTGCTCCAGATTAAAGAGTAAATCAATAGCAAAATGCAATTCATGTTACCAGAATGAATCCCAGACTGGGGTGGGGTGAGGGGGATGCTATAAGGACATATTGGGGGAAGACATAAAGTTTGGATATGGACTGTGGATTAGATAATAGTATTATATCAATATTAAATTTTCTGATTCTGAAAATTAAAAAAATAATAAAATACAATTCAAAAATTAAAAAAAAAGAGTGTTGAAATGGGATGTGGCTGGATTCATGGGAGGAGGCTACAGATACCTGCTCCTAACAACTGGGAGCTGGAGGGGTAATCATCCCCCTCCTCTCTAAGACCAGAACCAAAATTAGGAATCACTCTACTTGCTAAAAAGGTTTTCTGTCCTTCCATCACACATAACAAATTCCAGAGTAAATTGGGTCACTATCTCTTGATGAGTTTCCCATTTACAAAAGCTAGTCCAACATGCCTCTCCTTTTATATAATATAATCTATTTCTTTGCCAGAGTAAATCTGAGAGCAGGAAGAAGCCAATTATAGTGGCTAAACTGACACGAACTTCAAATGCAACTATGGACCCAGACATCAATGCACACATATATATAAGTATAAATGTAAATGTCGTATGTAAATATGTATGTGTGTGCTTTGGGGTCTCAGGACAGCAGAAATCACAAGAACCAATCCTGTGGTATAGAAGCAGCTGATTCATATCCCAAAATATACAAGGATAAAATTAAGACAGAAAAAAATGAGCAAACCTCATTACGTGTTTAAGGTTCTGTTTTTGTTATACTTACTATACTCTGAGAAAATGCAACTATTTTATACTAAAATCGCTAATGAGAGACATGAATCAGATAATGAAAAAACTGACAGAATAAATTTAGTTAATGCTTAACATATTCTGAATTAGAACACTTTTTAGTGGAATGACTCTAAGATTCTCCTCAATTCACCAGCCTTTTCCCAGTGAAGGAAGAGAGAGGAATCAAAGTATATATGTACTACCATGTATCATGTGAGGTTGGTAATTATAATAAAAGCTTCCATTTAACAATCCTCACTGTATAGTGTCTTCTAAGAATAATTACATTTGGATTTTATACAGTACATGTTATCTGAAGTGCTGAGGAAACCTTCACATATAAAATGTAAGCAAGCAGAACCTACCTGGGGAAAAGCCATATAGTGTCAGTGAAATGTAAGGAAGAATGATTTTCAGTGTATTCCAGGACACTAATGAAGGTAACTTTCAGAAAACCAAAATCAAACTCATAAAAAAGTGGGGAAACAGGAGGTAAAGGATGTGAATGGATGCTGGGGTACATAGGGAACCAAAAAGTAAACATACAAAACAGAAAACTGGCATCTTTTTAAAAATTTTTTTAAATTTTATTTTATTTATTTTTTTATACAGCAGGTTCTTATTAGTTATCTACTTTATATATATTAGTGTATATATGTCAATCCCAGTCTCCCAAGTCATCCCACCACCACCACCCACCCCTGCCGCTTTCCCCCCTTGGTGTCCATACGAGAAAACTGGCATCTTGATGGTTTCAAAGGGTTCCCAGTTTCTGGTATCCTTGGATGTTCCTTGGCTGGTAGGTGCCATTCTCCGTGTGTCTTCCCATGGTCTTCCCTCTCTAGGCATCTGTCTCTCTGTGTAAATTTCCCCTTTTTATAAGGACTCAATCATATTAGATTAGGATCCACCCTAAGGACCTCATCTTAACTTGATCATCTGCAACCACCCTATTTCCAAATAAGATCACACTCACAAGTACTGAGGGCTAGAATGCAATATCTTTAGGGGTACATAATTCTTCAACCCATCCATCCAAGAGGACAGAACAAAGAAGAAGAAGGAAGAGGAAGAGGAAGAGGAAGAGGAGAAGGGAAAGTTGAATACAGGGATAATAGGTATCACCCTGGGAGATTTGTTTTTCTCCCCCAAAAATCATGGTACCCAGAAACCGCTGTGAACTTAATTTTCTGGGAGTGGTGCTGATACTCTAAAACTAAAGGGGTTGGAATATAGCACATTTTTTCTGCTGGATGTTTTTTTTAAAGAAAGAGCTTCATAATAAAGAAACTTTGGTTTGGGTATTCTTTGAAGTTGCTTATTAATTATTGACCAGGGGATTTTTGCAGAATCTAACACCTGTGGCCATAATACGTCTCTGGTTAAAAATGTGTTAATAACAGGTTTTTATGTAGCTAACACAGGAATTTACTTATACTTCAGACTGCACCAAAGTCTACAAGCTAAGCAACTAGGACAAAGGGGTAAATAACTCACAGCTTTGAATAGTAATTACCAAAGAGAGTTTTTCCATTATGAAAATGTCAATCTGTAAACCAAGTTAAGTTCCAGAACCCACTCATGTAGCATTTAGTCCATAGGTGTAATATATTAAACTGTGTTTTCCTTCTCCAAGACTTCTCACGTATAGTAACTTTTTAATGCAAAAGATCACATAAGATATAAATACAAAATAGCAGAAAATCTTATTTTTGTGTGTAATGATCCATTAAACTTTAATATTTCAATGAAGTTATATTGTAACTTTGTTTCACAAAGTTAAACTTCGTTGTAACTTAGAAACCCTTAAATTGATGGTATTCTGCAATGAACTGAAAACTTTGTGTCTCAAAATATTTAGAGTCTCATTCATAACTAACAAGAGCACTGGGTTTACTATTAGGGAGTAACTGGTACATAAAAAGGATCAAGACATATTTATGTAAAATGAAATACTGTATTGGGTACATGGAAGAAAATGAAGTGGGCATTTCTCCTACTTCAGTAAAGGTGTCCAATTCTTCACGCAATTCAAGATTTCAAAGTAAATATTCTTCTATATGTGAAACTGAAAATTGTCCTTAACTTGTCTATTTTCTTTTGCATTCCCCCAATCCTTCTTGCTGCATTAACCACAAGTCCCAGACTAAGAAAAAATTTTAAATGTGTAAAGTGTTCTCTACTTTATTCATACCTGACTTCCCATAAACACTATGTCTAATTGATAAAACTTATTTCAACCTAGTGCAGAATTCTGAGGGATAAAGGCTTTTTTTAATAGCGCATCTCACCAATAGAGGGCAGACCCTGAATGCCCAGAAAACTTCTGTATCCTTAAATGCCCTTGGGCCCAGTTTTCTTAAAAGCTCACATGTGATAAAGAATTATAGCTGCCAGTCCTTCTGGTTATGTTAGTGACCCCAAATTTATTTCACTTATTTGAAATAATGTCTTCTTGCTTTTAAGAAAACAGTATCAAAAAGCAAACAAGTAAGCTAACTACATGTTTCTACAAGTCCCAAATCCAAATAACACAAGGATTAGGACAAAACTTATGTATACAACTAGCAGGTTTTTCCAGTAAACCCAAGGAAAGATGTATATTTGATAAAACCCAGAAATCTGAGGACTAATTAACATAAAGATTTATATTTCAGTTAAAATAAATACACTGTAACAAAATATATGCCCCAAAAAGGCTCAACTATTTGAAAACTGGCAGAAAGAACTTGCCTGAGTGCTAATAAATTCTTGATTTTTAAAAGTTAAATGAATTATGTAAGTACTTTTTAGAACAGTAACATTACTTTTATAAAACTACCTTGATTGAATATACAGTGGAGAAAAGACAGCCTCTTCAATAAGTGGTGCTGGGAAAACTGGACAGCTACATGTAAAAGGATGAAATTAGAACACTCCCTAACACCATACACAAAAATAAACTCAAAATGGATTAGAGATCTAAATGTAAGGCCAGACACTCTAAAACTCTTAGAGGAAAACATAGGCAGAACACTCTATGACATAAATCACAGCAAGATCCTTTTTGACCCACCTCCTAGAGAAATGGAAATAAAAACAAAAATAAACAAATGAGACCTAATGAAACTTCAAACCTTTCGCACAGCAAAGGAAACCATAAACAAGACAAAAAGACAACCGTCAGAAAATATTTGCAAACGAAGCAACTGACAAAGGATTAATCTCCAAAACATACAAGCAGCTCATGCAGCTCAATATTAAAAAAACAAACAACCCAATCCAAAAATGAGCAGAAGACCTAAACAGACATTTCTCCATAGAAGATACACAGATTGCCAACAAACACATGAAAGGATGCTCAACATCACTAATCATTAGAGAAATGCAAATCAAAACTACAATGAGGTATCACCTCGCACCGGCCAGAATGGCCATCATCAAAACATCTACAAACAATACATGCTGGAGAGGGTGTGGAGAAAAGGAAACCCTCTTGCACTGTTGGTGGGCATGTAAACTGATACAACCACTATGGAGAACAGTATGTAGGTTCCTGAAAAAACTAAAAATAGGGGCTTCCCTGGTGGTGCAGTGTGGTGGGAGGGAGGGAGATGCAAGAGGGAGGGGATATGGGGATATATGTATGCATATAGCTGATTCACTTTGCTATACAGCATAAACTAACACACCATTGTAAAGCAATTATACGCCAATAAAGATGTTTAAAAAAGAAAACTACCTTGACTGATGTGATAGCAAGTTCTAAAAATTTAATTAATATAAAATCATTCAATTTATGTTCAAAAAGTGAAAATTGTTTAATATTTTTCTCTTTCAATCTTTCTCAAGCTACCTTCCCCACCCCACACTTTACTCAAGTCAAAAACACTTTAGGGCTTCCCTGGTGGCGCAGTGGTTGGGGGTCCGCCTGCCGATGCAGGGGACACGGGTTCGTGCCCCGGTCTGGGAGGATCCCACATGCCGCGGAGCGGCTGGGTCCGTGAGCCATGGCCGCTGAGCCTGCGCGTCCGGAGCCTGTGTTCCGCAACGGGAGAGGCCACAACAGTGAGAGGCCCGCGTACCGCAAAAAAAATAAATAAATAAAAATAAAACACTTTAGCACACAACACAGACAAAGCACCAGAATAAGACGAGCAAAAGAAGGCCGCTGCCCTCAAGGTATCTGCTATCTCTACAGACAAAATCAACCCACTGGAAGGCCCCGGGGAAACATATAGTAAATTCGATAATGGTAGCACAAAGAAAGTGTTGTAGGGGAAACCAAGAGAAATATTAAATAGATCTTGAACTCACAGTTCTTAGAAGAAAAGTGCTTTTATATATTGGTCATGGTTTTTAAGTCCTGATTCAGGTTTTTCTTAGCAAATGAGGACATTTTGACTGGAGTGGAACAGAGGTCCTGGTACACTTGCAAATGAGTTTGTGTCTGCGTATGGGCCTTTTATATAAAAATCTCTTCTGTAAGTAAGGGTAGAAGCACTCCCATTACTGCTGGACACTGTACAGGCAGAGCAGAATCCCGTCCGGGAGGGCACCAGAGTCCTGGGGGCTGGGGTGGCTTTGGGCTGTGGTGACCCTCAGAGTCAGAGGAATTGGAAATGGGGTTTCTCAGCAAATAGAGCAGCTGGTAGTCCTGCCCAAACTTATAAACATTTCAGTAAAGAGCGCAGTTAGACTAAGGTGGACAGTGTGTACTTTCTCCTTCAACCGCTACTAAAGACTAGGTGTATTTACTAAGGGACAAATGAGAAAGTAGATTGAGGATTCCAAAAAGAACAGCCATTTGGAAATAAAGGAAAGTGCATTTCCATTCATTTCTGAGCTTGAAATCGACAATCTATAACAAATGCCTCAAAATACACCCCTTCTACACCCTCCAAAGTTATCCAAATTTAAAGCACATGTGGATGGTTTAACTCCACTCAGTAATCCCCCCCAAAATCTCTGTCTTCCTCCTTCAAATCATATACTGTGGCTATTAGCAAAATTTGACTAACATGCATTTCACAACCTTTCTCGGATATAGAACCTTGCTCAACATTACCACCACTGCAAAAGGAGAGGAATCAGATGCCTAAGATCCCCAGCATTATGACTAAAAGAAGAAAAAACAAGCTTCAGAAAAGCCTGGGTATTTATTACAATAACCATTATTATCAACTTATTACAAAATAACATATTTTTCTAACATTTCCCAATTTAAAAATCATTTCACACTGATTTTATCATCTGAATCTTACAGAATCTATAAAAGCCAGCCGGGGAAAGTGAAATGGCCTGGCTGTTAAGTCACCCAGAGAAGCTGAGGTGAGTGAATCCCGCCCCAGGCAGGACGGGGTGTGCTGGTCTAAGAAGATCTCTCGAGAGGGGAGGCTGCCACAGGTAATGAGAAGGCAGGGTGCTACCTGAGGAGACTCAGAACCATTACATTCAAGATTACGACAGTGTGCAGGGCTGGGCAATACGACCAACCACCAACCCCAAACCCTTCCTGGCATTTCAGCACTGCTAATTTCATTACTTGCTGAGCAGGGATGGGAAAGAGTCTGGTCTGGGGCCTGAAATAATTTACTAAAGTATCCTAACCATTAACAGTAAGAACCAGCACTTGTGGAGCATTAACCATATCTCAGGACTATATAGATAATTTATTTCCTCTCCCTCCCTCCGGAGCCAGCTATCCTATTTTACCTGAGGAAACTAAAGAAGAGAAAATGTAAATGATTTGACCAAGATCACATACCTAAGCTCAGAGCCAGGCCCTGAACTCAGGCCTTCTATCCACCAAGCCATGCTTATCCCAGGAGGGACCACCACAACCAGAGCACTAAACAGTATTGTTCCACAGTGACAGGGCCTGGAAAGCTTCCCTTTCCAGAACTTGCTTTTGAAAACCCTTTATTTAGAATGGCTTTCACAACCTTGGCATGTAGATGCTGCAACTACAATGGAAAGTTGGTAACAATCAACCTAAAGCAATAACAGGAATTTAAATGTAAGAAAGTAGAAGAGCATCAAAGGCAGAGCAGACTCTCCACAGTGAGAGCATGAGGCCTGGTGATTCAAATTACAGGGAGATTGTTGAAGGGCAAAGAAAAACATAGGGTATATTTCTTAGAACTGACAGCATTTTTTTTCCAAATAAAAATATTTCTGTATCAACAACATTTTAAACCCCTTAGCCAGAGGTCTTTATAAAGGATAAAGTGAGGAGAGAAATGACTAAAGCTTCTATGTACCTTCATAACTGATGTATGTGATCAGTTGGTTCTCTTTTAGTTAATTCCTCTGGGAAAAAGAGCTGTCGGTAGCATGGGAGTTCTCAGATCTTGTATTCCTATAAAATTAAAGGGCAAAAGTCATTAATTAATGAACTATCAAGACCAGACATTTTACATATATAATAATAGTAACAACAATGATGGCTAACACTTATTAAACGCTAGCTGTAATGCCAGGCACTGTTCTAAGCGCTTTACTGTATTATCTCATTTGATCTTCCCAACAACCTAGTTTTTGCCTTATTTTTCATAAAAGGAAGTTGAATAGCTTGCTGAGAAATTAATACAGCCGGCAAACGGTGGATCCAGTATTTGAATTAAGCCGTCTGACTCCAAGACCTAAACTCTTAACCCATGTATGATATGTCATTTAATTTAAACCTCCTCATAATCCTGTCCTGTGAGATGCTTTTTTTTTTTTGAAATCAGTAAAAAATTTATTATGTTAGAAGGTGATAAGTTCTACAGAGAAAAGTAAAGCAGGGAAGAGGCATAGGGAGTGCCTGTGGGGATAGTTGCAAAATTTTTTGAGTTGCTTTTTATAGCTAACAAAACTGTCGTTCAGCTGGGTTAAACAGTTGAAACAGAGCTCAGTTTCAAATTCAGGTCAGTCTGTCTCCAAAACTCCTGTTCCTTGTACCACGGTTTCCCTATAAAAGAAAAAGAGATGCCAAAGATGAAGTTGAGAGACAAGTCTGGGAAAGGAACTCTCTACAGATGCAAACCAGATGTCAGCTGGGGTCTCCCTGCCCCTGGAAATCTAGGAAACGGTGTCTGCAAACTCCTTTGTACATTTTGGGTGAAGTCCCAGGAGGGGTCAAGGTGCTGTTTGTTCTTGGCCAGCTCTGCCTCCAGGTTCCGCCTCTGCTGAATCATGGTTCCCACTCTGCACTGTGGACCCCTTTATGGAATTCAACCCGGTCCCTTGATTTCCACAGCAGGCCCCAAGGGTATGTACTGGACAACCCTGCTCTTTAAAACAAAGCTTCCTTGACCATTTCCTTCCACACACAAGCTCCAGCTTCCCCCTTATAACCCTCCTCTCTCTCTCCTTCCCCCTCCTCTCTTGAACCCACATCTCCCGAACAAGAATTCCTCCCACTTTCCCAGGCACAGCAGTTCAGGCTCATGACCCCTCTGCTACAAGACCCTCCCTGCTGCCTGCGATTTCCCATCCAGAAAGCTCCTCAAGGCATTTTACTTTCCGTGGTAGGTCTCGCTCCCAGAGGAGGCATGACTGACTTTTACAGGAGCAACTGGCCACCACAAAACCGACCACGGGTCTTTCTGTCAGGCAAACTGTGGGCTGGGGAGGAAATTCAAGGAACAAAAACTGAATGTCGGACTTCCCTGGTGTCGCAATGGTTAAGAATCTGCCTGGCGATGCAGGAGACACGGGCTGAGCCGTGGTCCGGGAAGATCCCACATGCTGTGGAGCAGCTAAGTCCGTGCACCACAACTACTGTGCCCGTGCGCCACAACTACTGACGCCTGTGCGCCTAGAGCCCGTGCTCCACAACAAGAGAAGCCACGGCAACGAGAAGCCCGCGCACCGCAACAAAGAGTAGCCCCCGCTCACCACAACTAGAGAAAGCCCGCGCGCAGCAACGAAGACCCAATGCAGCCAAAAATAAATAGATAAATTTTATTTAAAAAAAAAAAAACTGAATGCCATGAAAACCTCAGCATACTTATTTTTTTAAAAACTTTACAGTATCAAACTAGACAACACTTTACTTCCATTTTAAAAAATAGAACATACATGTTATATAACCTTGGCTGCCCCTGGCCTGCCTCTCTGCATCCTTCAGCCTCAGTGGCAAGCAGGAGAGAAAGGAATCTTGTTGACCAAGTCCCTTCGGCAGCCACGTGGCTCCTAAGACCTGCCAGTTCCCAGGAGGCTGCTTGCTGGCAGCCGGCCTGGGGGCCCTGGCGCTCCCATGTCCCCTGTGTATTCTTGCAGTGTCATCTGTTAGTTCTGTACTTAGTCACCTAAAGAGACTTACATTTCAGAACTTTTTCACTTTAAAGAACACTAAGGCACCTGCCTAATGCTGCTGCATTGATAGCTTTTTTTTTTTTTTTCCATTTGACTGTAAGCCTCAAACAGACTTTCTCCTGGAACAGCAGCTATCAGTTTCAGCCAAACCTGCAAGAAGCTGTCTCTGTTAGCAGAGACTAGCTTGGCAGTGTCAAGAAGAGAATAAACAGGAAATTCCTAAGAGAGGAGTTTTAAGAAAGCAGGTAACTATAGTGTACCAGGAAGCACCTCAGCAGTCAGGCAGAATGGAAGGGGCATGGACTTTAGATATTGTCCGAGCTCGACCCCAGAGCAGCTCTGTGACCTGGAGGAAAGCATGCAGCCTTCTGAGTCTCAATTCCCTTCTCTGGAAATGGAGACAATAACATCCACATGCTGGTATGAAGACTGGAGAGATGGAAGTCAAAGCACCCAGCATATGCCAACCATGTGGGCGGAAGTAGCTATGACTGTTATTATACTGGTTACTAAATTTGATGTTTACTTTTAGAACATTTTTGAGTACCTACTATGTGCCGGGCCATGGACCAGACACTGGGGAAACAGTGGGAAAAGGTCAGACCCAATTTCTGGCCCAGGGAACTTTAATTCTTGAGAGGAAAAAATAGGCTTTAAACACAGCTAATTTATTGATTAATAACAGCGGTGCCAAGTGCTACCAGTGTGGGATGCTATGAAAATACTGAAAAAAGACAGGCTGGCTAGTGTTGGCTTCCTAAGTAGGGAGTGGGGAGGGTGATGGGGGTTGAAGCCACCAGGAGCAAGCATGGTGTATGCTGAGACCTGAGTCGATTGGGGAAAGGTGTGTGTAGGGTGAGTGCCAGGAGGTCAGCTCCGAGGAGGGCCAGTGCACCTGGTCATGAGCCTAAAAGAGGGAGAGAGCAAGAGGCAAGGCTGGGGGACACAGGGCTAGCAGGCCTTGCTCGGCATTGGGGACTGTATTCCGAAGTAGAGTGGGAAATCATGAAGAAATATTTGCAGGGACGTGGAATGACCCAGCTTTCGTGTTAAATGTGTCACTCTGGCTGCTCTGAGGACGAGGCACTGGAGCGGACCTACGATGAAACCTGGAGCTGTAATTAACAGGCTGTTGGTATAATCCAGGAAAGAGATAGTGAGATCTTAGACTGGGAATAACAGAGATGTGTCGAAATGGCTTCGTGGCTCTAGCCTCTCTCCTATTAAAATGTTTCTCAAACTTGCCTGATGATAAAAATCTATGACGTCTGGTAAAAGTACAGGTTCCCAGAGTCCCATGCTGGGATGCAGAGGGGGTCTGGGAATCTGTTCTTTAAACAAACTTCCTGGGCTTCCCTGATGGCACAGTGGTTAAGAATCCGCCTGCCAGTGCAGGAGACACGGGTTTGAGCCCTGGTCTGGAAAGATCCCACATGACGCGAAGCAACTAAGCCCGCAAACCACAACTACTGAGCCTGCGCTCTACAGCCCGCGAGCCACAACTACTGAGCCTGCGCTCTAGAGCCCGCAAGCCACAGCGCCGAAGCCCGTGCGCTCTGGAGCCCATGCTCCACAACAAGAGAAGCCACCGCAATGAGAAGCCCGCGTAACACAACGAAGAGTAGCCCCCTGCTCACCGCAACTAGAGAAAGCCCGTGCACAGCAACAAGGACCCAACGCAACCAAAAATTAATTAATTAAAAAAAAAAAAAACTTCCTGAGGGATTCCTTTCACTAGGCAAGTTTGTCCCGTGTTACCCCGCAGTGTACACTGAGAAACAGACCTTCCTTTCCCATGTAAAATAATTCAATCTTTCTAGAGATGGTGCTTTTCATGACCCCAACCAGCGGAGGATCCAGGTGTAAACTCACAGGTCACGGAATGCTTTCCCTACTTAGAACTAAAAGCACTTCAGCTGTAACAGCTCCAACGTTTAGGTTATCTACATCCGTGTTTTTTAAGTGTGTTCCTTGATATATGAGGGTTTTTTTGTTTGTTTGTTTTGTTTGTCTGCAGTATTAATAGATGTACAGCTGTCAAGAGAGGCCAGAAGGAGGTACTCCAGCAAGATCTGCTGGGAACAACAGGAGTGCAGAGCAATGTATGGAGCAAGAGTCTAGCTCGATCTACATTCTATAAACGTCCTGCGGAGCTCAGCGCACCTCCCCAGCCCATCAGTTGCTGACCCGGGGACTTTATTACTTGCCCCCAACCTCTGCCAGCTCCTGCAGAGGAAAACATCAAGACCTTATATGGATTACATCCTTGGAAAATACATTTCAATAATTGGCCTAATTGTGTGTGATCCAGTTGGAGCAAGAAGGAAACTTTTTGCCCTCTATCCAGTTATCTTCTTTATCAATTCATCCACACAGAGAGCATGCACAATAGGTAGGAGAACAAGTCTAGGTACCAGTTTACCAACGTTCAAATCCTGGCTTTTTCATTTATTAATTGGAGAAGTTACTTAATATCTTTGCTCTTCAGTTTTCTCATCTGAAAAATACAATGATTATGGTGTACTAGTTTGCTAGGGCTGTCATAGCAAAGTACTACAGATTGAATTGAGACAGGAAGGAAGGGGGCATGGCACAACCTTTTTTTTTTTTTTTTTGCCATGCTGGGTGGCATGTGGAATCTTAGCTCCCCAACCAGGGATGGAACCCTCGCCCCTGCATTGGCAGCTCAGAGTCTAAACCACTGGACCGCCAGGGAAGTCCCAAGGGCACAACCTTTAAAAGAATGACAGCCTTTGAGGATATGACAAAAACTGGTTACCACCATGTGCTTGCTTCGGCAGCACATATACGAAAATTGGAACGACAAGAGAAGATTAGCATGTTCCCTGTGCAAGGATGACACACAAATTTGTAAAGCGTTCCATATTTTTGTTTAAAAATAATTCTGGTTACAACCAATTAGGCCCAAGATGGAGGAAGATTCAATTTCCAGTAGACCTTGAGCCTCCCTATACACTCATTGTAATATATTAGCATATGCTAAATGACTCACCCACAGGTGCCATGACAGTTCCCAGGCTGACCATAAAAGGCCAAAAAGTGGGTGATGGCCCAGTTCCTGGAAATTCCTGCCCCTTCTTCAACATAGTTAGAATATTCTTCCCACTTGTTAGCATACGAAATTACCCAGCCAATAAAAACTAACCACCCCACAACCCAGGGCCACTCTCACGTTCTGAGACAGACTACATTCTGACTATAGGATGTGTATCTCTTTAAATAAACTTGCTTTCCCTTTACTATGGCTCACGCTTGAATTCTTCCCTGGGCAAAGTCAAGGACCCTCACTTGGTGGCCTGTCCCAAGGACTTGGCTGAGACCTGAGATGTGACCATTTTCTTGTGCCCCATTCTCCTGCAATAGAATAGCTTAGACAACAGAAATTTATTGTCTCACAATTTTGGAGGCTAGGAGTCTGAGCTCAAGCTGTCAGCAGGGTTGGTTTGTTCTGAGGCCTCTCTCCTTGGCTTGCAGATGGCCATCTTCTCCCTATGTCTTCACATGGTCTTCCCTCTGTGTATGTCTATGCCCTCATCTTGAAACAAAGCACGACTCTGTGAGGACCTCCCAGGTACAAATCGTTTCTCTGCATTGCTCCCTTCTCCCCCAATTTCTTGTTTGTAAGAAACAGAGTTCATTCAGCCTCCTTAACTTTCCCTGAATTCCAAAGGGCAGATTCAAACAGTTGCTAATCAGGGAAGAGAGGGAATGTAGAAATAGGGGAGGAGCAGTCAAGAAACCAGGTGGGGCAGGGTCCTGCTTCCTCCCCAGGGAATATCCATAACAATGTATCTTTGAGTTCTTCCTCAGGAACTAAGGCCCCGCCACCCAGGTGGAAGATGGAAACTTCAGGCTGAGCCTAAGATTCCTGGACCACTCCCCTGTTACCTCACCACCAACCAATCATTAGAAAGTCACACACACTGCAGCCCCCACCCCAAATTTTGCCTATAAAAACTCTTCCCTGAAAACCATCAGGGATTTAGGGTTTTCTGAGCACCAACCACCCGTTCTCCTTGCTTGGCCCTGCAATAAACCTTTCCCTGCTCCAGACTCTGACATTTCAATTTTCTTCGCCTCACTGTGTGTTGGGCACATAAACTTGGGTTTGGCAACAGCTGGAAAACCTCTGTTGCTGGGGAAATGCGCTGCATTCGCCTTTGCATGTTTCTCACTGACTTAAAAATTAAAACCTGCCATTCAGACTCTTCTCACATCAGTCTATTGAGTGGAATTCTTTAAGTCCCAAACTCATGTGAGCTGTGCTTTCTCATTTCAGTCATGCACCAGTATGGTTTGTTTGACCAAGCCTAGATGGTTGAGAAATCTGTGACGTTCAGGTCAGAACCCACTCAACAGGGTGAGCCAATCAATAGGGTCAAGACCCAAACTGAGGAAACATCAACTTCGGGGAGGAAAGGCACTCCAGCACCCACTCCTACCAAATATTCATAGGATGGAGAAGCACATGAGAAAATATATCAAGAATACCTTTGTTTTTTGACAAAGTATTCCATAGGGTGATCTGTTGACTTTATCCGTCTTTATTTTGGTGCTGTTATGTGTCTGTCTTTTAGTTAAAGACCATTTGTGGTACTTAGTTAATATTATATATTCCACATTGTGAAATAAGTTAAACAATGGGAAAATGATCTTTTATGTAACAGTTAACTTGCTTTCCCATAAAAGATAATGAGTCTAAATATCTCTCACCTAAAGAAATAGTTAAAAATGTAAGTTGGCAGTCAACACACAAGGGCTAAATGGCTGTAAGAACTTTCATCTTCAAAACAAGGTACTGAGTCTTTAAATGGATTTTCCCTTTCAGTCAGTCCGTCAACAAATATTTATCAGTCTACCATATGCCAAGGGCTGTGCTAGTGCTGGGGTACAATGATGAACAAGATAGATAAAGACCAAAGAGGAAATTAAGACAGAGGAACAGGGGAGAGATTAGTTTTTTTAATTCATTAAGAACTATTTGAGACAGAATAGGCAAGAATGACCTCTCTGAGGCTGACTGTTTAAACTGATGTTTAAACTGAAACTGAAGCAAATGCAGTCTTTGAAGTGATGCAGGACAAGGGAGACGGGTGTGGTGTGTGTGTTCGGTGGTGGAGGGTGTCCAAAATGAGCCTGGAGAAGAACGCTGGAAGACATTGATGGGTTTTAAGGAGGAAAGGGACATGATTTCGCTGCATAGGATGGGAAGGGGAAGTAAGGAAATGAGTTAACAGAGCATATTTGCATAGTCCTGCAAGATGCAGAAGGCTTACACAGGGTGGTAGTTGATAGGGTGATAGCACATAGATTTACAATGTATTTTGAAGTGGAGGCAACAGGACTTAAAAATAATTTGACATGGGGATGGAGTTGAGAAAAAAATTATCCAGGACTCCCAGGCTTCTGGTTGAGGATCATTTCCCTCAGTTTATTTCCTTCAAGTCACTTACCACAATTAAAGCAACTTAAGCCATTATCTTGTTATTTTATTTGTTTAGTTGTTTACTCTGTCCATCAAGAATAATGCTGTCAAATTGAAAAGTAATGCATGATCCAGTAATCTGACTCCTGGGCATATATTCAAAGAAAACCATAATTCAAGAAGATACATGCACCCCAGTGTTTACAGCAACACTATTTACAATAGCCAAGGCATGGAAGCAACCTAAATGTCCACTGACAGATGAAAGGATAAAGAAGATGTGGTACATATATACAATGGAATATAACTCAGCCTTAAAAAAAATGAAATAATGCCATTTGCAGCAAGAGGGATGGACCTAGAGATCATCATATTAAATGAAATAAGCTGGAAAGAAAAAGACAAATATCATATGATATCGCTTATATGTTAAAAAAAAAGATGCAAATGAAATTATACACAAAACAGAAATAAATAGACCCACAGACATAGAAAACAAACTTACGGTTACCAAAGGGGAAAGGGAGGGGAGGGATAAATTAGGAGTTTCAGATTAACATATACACACTACTATATATAAAAGAGATAACCAACAAGGACCAACTGCATAGCACAGGGAACTATACTCAATATTTTGTAATAACCTATAAGGGAAAAGAATCTGAAAAAGAATATATAGATATATATATAAAGAATATATATATGTATAACTGAATCACTTTGCTGTACAACTGAAATTAACACAGAATTGTAAATCAACTCTACTTCCACTTAAAATTTTTTAAAAAGTAATGCAAAACACATAGGTAATTTAAAATTTGCTAGTAGTCACATTAAAAAAGATGTGAAATTAGTTTTCATGATATATTTTACTTAAACCGATATATCCATAATATTATTTCAATAAGCAAATAAAATAAGAAATAATGGGAGGGGCTTCCCTGGTGGCACACTGGTTAAGAATCCGCCTGCCAATGCATGGGACATGGGTTCGAGTCCTGGTCCAGGAAGATCCCACATGCTGCAGAGCAAACTAAGTCCGTGTGCCACAACTACTGAGCCTGCGCTTTAGAGCCCGCGCTCTAGAGCCCACGAGCCACAACTACTGAAGCCCATGCGCCTACAGCCCATGATCTGCAATAAGAGAAGCCATCGCAATGAGAACCCCACACACTGCAATGAAGAGTAGCCCCCGCTCGCCGCAACTAGAGAAAGCCCGGGCGCAGCAACGAAGACACAGCACAGCCAAAAATAAATAAGTAAAGTAAATTTGTAAAAAAAAAAATAATGAGAGATCTTACTGTTCTTTTTGTACTGAGTCTTCAAAATACAGTGTGTATTTTACACTGACAGACAGTGCACCTCAGTTCCGACTAGTCACATTTCAAGTCCTTAATAATCGCCTGTGGCTAGTGGCTATGTACTGGACAGTGCAGATCTGGAGCAAGAGCCACTGAAGGCAGGCACATTCAGTCTAGTTCACTGTTTCTCTCCAGCAACTGAAACGTTCAGTGGCACACTGAGAATTTGATATGTTTTGAATGAATAAATAAATGCCTGGCGATGGGGGCGTTTATTGGAAGCTGTAGTTTTGGGAGTGGGTTCAAAGCTTCCGTTTTGGACTCGTTAGGTGTGAGGTGTCTACAAAACCTCACAGCGGAGATGTCAAGAAAGGAAGTGGAGATGAGAATCTGGGACTGAGAAGAGAAATCTAGGTAGAGGTATAATTTTGGCATCTTGATGGGTTCTGAATCCAAGGGAATTATTTCTGGGTTGCCTTGGGAAAGAGTGCAAGAGAAAAGGAAAAGCCTAGGATCCTACTTGCAGAGATACCAAGTTAAATGTTGAGAATGTTGAGTGAGAGAAAAAGAAAATCAAGAAAGTGTGGTCATGTCAAGAAATCAAAAGGGGAAGCGTTTCAAGGAGAAAGGAGTAGTCAACCCTACTGAAAGGTCCGGTTAAAAAATAATAAAAGAACAAAGAAGACAAGAGCAATGAGATCTTAATAATCCTGACACTCATTCCACAGTCATGGTCTCTTTTTAGCCTTCCTTATAATGTTGTTAGTCAGAGAATGATTGGCATTTCTTTTTAACACAAAATTTGAACATTTTAAAGAAGTTTGGCCTCCAAAAGATCAAGAAACCCAGCTAGTTTATGGAAGAACCAGCTCAAGAATCCAAGACCCTTAGTCCAGCATTATTTAAAGAACATACTTCAAAGCACTTGGAAATAACAAGGGACCATGGAGTTTACGGAGGGAGCATGACTGTCTGTGACTTCACCAGGTCTAGGTGGTTTGAGAGCAGGTGTACACTTCTTTCAAGTATGGAACTAGACCAAGGTTACGTGATTGGGATTTGTTGCAAGTTTCCTAAGTGCCTTCTGCCCTTCACTGATAACGGTAAGAATTCTTAACACACTGTTCGTCATAGAACTCCATTTCTCAACCTGTCTTAGGCAATGTTATTCTACTACTCCTGCAGGGCATTAATATTAATTAAAAACAACTTTATTCAAGAAAAAGGTCAGTTACAAACATTTAGCAAGTGTGTTCTTATGGGTAAATCAGGCTTTCTCTGCTGTCTTTCAAAACACAAGGAATGAAATGATCTCATCTAAACTCTATGGCTAAGTAGTTGCGTGACCCTGAGCGAGATTTTACCTTTCCTGTACCTAGCTGTTCTTATCTACAAAACAGAGGGGTTAAACCAGATGATCTCTACTTCGTCAAATAATTTATGATTTAACGTTATAGTTAATTAGGTTTCCTTCTGTCCACATGTTTAACTTCAAATTTGATCAGTGTGAGAAGATCATCCTAAAGGAGTCAAGAAACCTAGGAATGAATTCCAAGTTCACCATCAGGTAGATCTGCAATCACTGTCCCCGTGTGTTAAAGGGGATGGTAACTCTCAGGCTCATCTCCCACACGGCTGTTTTGAGGACTGAACCAGATAAGTCAAGTGAATGTTTTGTAATCTGTATAGTTTCAGAGAAATTAGAAGTGCAATTATTGTTAAAGCAGGTGTCTGAAACACGGTATATATTATCCCTCCCAACAAATAACAGGCTGAGTCCCTGTTACTTATCCTTAGGGCATAAGACTTGTTACTTTTGTTGAGTAGATTATGGTATTGGAATATGCTCAAAATGAGAATGGAGATGAAACTCCTGATGTCTCCAGAGAGCACCTCTCTTTGAATGTTTACAAGAAAATAATGGGAGAAAGAAAGAGGGAAGGAAGGAAGGAAGGAAGGAAGGAAGGAAGGGAGGGAGGGAGGGAGGGAGGGATGGAGGGATGGAGGGATGGAGGGAGGGAGGGAGGAAGGAAAGAAGAAAGAAAGAAAGAAGAAAGGGAGAGAGAAAGGAAGGAAGGAAGGAAGGAAGAGAGAAAGAAGAAAGAAAGGGAGAGAAAGAAAGGAAGGAAGGAAGGAAGGAAGGAAGGAAGGAAGGAAGGAAGGAAGGGAGAGAAAGAAAGGAAAGGAAGGAAGGAAGGAAGAAAGAAAGAAAAAGAAAGAAGAGAGAGAAAGAAAGAAAAAGAAAGGGAGAGAGAGAAAGTGGGAAGGAGGAATTCACAGGCAGAGGAGGAAGAAAGGCCATAGCAAGGCAAATTTAAGGAAATAAAAGGCGAGTTAGGAGAAGTAACAGGGGTGGGGAGGCGAAGTGGGCAGCAGGGCAGGAACAGGAGCCAGTTAGCCCGGGGGCGGGGGGCTGGAGTGGGTGGCGACTCAGTGGCTAGTCCAGCCACTTGCCAGGCGGGCACCAGGCGGAGGAGGAGGGTGAGGGTGGGGCTTGGCGAAGGGCAAAGGCTGGGCAAGACTTAAAAGGGAGATGACCCTGGCTAGTTGGTGCCGCCTTTGACCTCCGACGCCCGGGGCAAGGGGACCCAACGCGGGAAAACGAGAGAAAAGGGCCACCGCTGAGACAGTCCCGCGGGCTCGCGAGGGAGGCGAACGGACCGGAGAGGGGGGACCCCTGGGAGCGCCCGGCACCCCGCCAGCATGTGCGAGCTATACAGCAAGCAAGACACCCTGGCGCTGAGGAGGAAGCACATCGCGTGAGCGCTCCCCAGCCCCGAGGAAAGGCGCAGAGAGGGGGAGTCACCGGCGCGGGGGCGGAGAGCC